>NW_026716004.1:0-37383 GCF_029784015.1 Lycium ferocissimum
AATCATATATCGATCCCGCCTTAATAAGGGACGCGGCACGAACCCGGCCCTCTTAGTACGGGACGCGGTACGTACGTATCAAATCAAATGCCATCCCGGCCGCCATCCATAATATCACATAATCAAATCATAATCGTATATAAATAGATCCCGCCCGCACATCCGAGGGACGCGTGAACAATGCAGGTGGAAGTGCACGAATCACAAAACCCGGCCGGGCGCGTTGAAGGAAGCATTTCGAGGCATCCACAAACGTATCAATGAGAAACCATATACATACGTACCGACATACGTACTTAATGGCCGACATAGTCTCGTAAGATAAGTCAAATCGAATTATCGGACCATAGTCATAATAGATACGCATACGTGTCATTTGGAATGGCACGATGATTATATCGAGAACATAGTGTCCGTAATCGTTCCGTACGTCATACTATATTATAAAGCTCATAAAGATAGTCATAACGACTTATCATATGGTAACGAAAAATAACCAAGAACTAACTAAAAGATTGGACAAAAGGAGTCAATTTATGCCTTACAAGAACTATCGAGGTTTTGTGGGCCTACCTTGGACCCAATCATAGTGGCGTACGTAAATTGGCGATAATAAACCTTGGGAGTCGTCCATATTCATCTTAAGGTGTTCCGACTCCATTTATGGAAGTTGCGTACATATAGTTGATTTTGCCGACAAAAGGTAAAGGAAACAATTCAATCTTACTGAATGATTTAGAGCCAATTTCAATCTCGGATTGTGAAAGCGAGTGCGATCAAGGCTCGCATTCAAGCCTCGTTACACTAGAACATGCCAAAGAAGGAAAGGCAAGACTTTACATACCTTGGCCGCGCTTTACGCTCGCCCAAATTCAATTCCCGTTTCATTTTAATCTACAAATGGTCATATTTACCAATTAGCGATTTCAACCCTTTAGAACTTAAATCTTATCTTATATTTTTCTACAAAAATTTGGGCAAAGCATCTCCCCTATACATTCGCCTGCCCCGAGAATGTGACTCGCTCGAATAACAACAACCAACCCAACAACAACATCAACAACACCAATAATCGCTACAAAACACATATTAACACAAATAGTCTTTCTTTCTACATAATGCATTAACTTCCGTTCTAACTTCACACCTTTCATCCAATGTCAACGTTTTCATATTCATTCTCTAATTCAAGGCCATTCAAATACGTTTCGGACACATTTCTCATTATTCTACATAATATACAAAATTTCCATCAAACCATAATTCATCCCAAACTTCTACAAATGCAACAAAACTATAAAATTACTTTGTTTTCCTTCCAAACTCCTTAGCAACAACCATAATTCACATTTAGAACCTTGCTTTCACAATTATATAAAAACTATATGAAAATCACATAAATTTCTCATAACAATATACAACCAACTTCAACACCAACTTGACTCATTAAACCTTCTATTTACTTCATAATACCATAACAACATAATTAACATACTAAACAAAGTCCATAAACTCTTCTCCACATAAGGCACTCATCAACCACACATGCACACACACCACACGGCCATGCACACACACACACACCATAATTTCATGATTTCCATTCAATTCCATTCACTCTAACATCCTTAAATCTTCTACAACATAAAAGGAACATGAAACCTTACCTTTTCTTAATTTCTCCACTTGCCACCAAGATCACTTTCTTGCCAAGATATTTATATCACTTTGTAGAGAATCTTGAATTTAGTAGGAATACAAGAAAGTTATAATTCTTGAATGAAAGATGAAGGCTTGGAATTTTTTTTTTCTTTTCCCTTTCTCTTTCTCTCTTGGCCGAATGGCCTTTTCTCTTTTTTTTTTTCTTGAAACTTCTAAGGCTAATGATCCCTTCTAGTCTTATTTATCTCATGGGAAATTAATTAAACCATGGGTTTGGGCCAACACTATGGCCGGCCACCCCCTCCAAATTTGGGCCTCTAATTTTTTTTTTTTTTTTTTAGCCCAATCCTTCATGAATCATATTTTGCAAATTCCCGAAATAAATTCCCAAAATTTCAATTTTGTCCTTCACCTTACTCAACATCTCCGCATCCATACTTCCATAACCGGCATACACATATTAAGAAAAAATCCAAACATGACCTTATTCCTTACAAACCAAGGTTATTTCCAAATTTTTCGAATATGCTAAGACACGGGGTAGAACATCCTCCCCCCCTTTAAAACATTCGTCGTCGAATGTTAAATCAACCTTATAGGTTTTACGAACACTTCGGGGGGAGGTCTTCCTGCCAATTACATACTCACACTTGATCGAAGTAATTGTAAGAGCCTTTACTTTCCAAGTCCTTCTATCATTTTCCGATATTGCGGTATTGGGGCTGTTCGAAATCCTAATTAGTCTAGCGGTCCATACGATTTTAAATCGGATATAGGGCAATAACGTAATCTTTGTCGAACCGAAGATCGAAGTATGTCGACGGAGTCATAGTCGGGATCGAAGTACGTGTTGTACGTGACAGGATCGTAATCATACGTTATACCGCATGATTCATAATCGAGCCGTACACACACGAAAACATATCGAACAAACCCATATTCGAGTCGGGTGTATTGGACTATATTGGATAAATCCGTAGTCGAATCGTACGCATAGAAGTATATCGAGGGACGGAGACCGTAATCGGAGTCGACGTATAGAGATTTATCGGACAAATTTGAAATCGAGTCGACGTACCGAGGTATATCGAACGATCGTAGCTCGGACGTACAAAGGATATATTAAACGTAAACGTGATCAAATTAGTAGGAGGCAGGTATAGTGAGAAGAGCTTCTTCGTAATCAGAGGCGCAGAAATGTGGCATACAGAATCACGATCAGAGGTACAGAATATAGTTGACCGGAACACAGTACAGATCAGATGCACATATTTTCCAAGAAAGATTAATAACATACCTGGGTCCACGTTTGGCGACGCCTCTGGGTCCTGCCGACTAGTCAAAGCGTATATGCGGTTCGAAGGACCGCTGGAACTGGGAGCTCCGCCGCGACCTCTGCCGCGACCGCCGGGCGCCGGGCAGACACCGCCCCGGGGCGACGGCCACCGAAGCGAGTACACGCAGCCAAAGAATCGACCCCGCTGGCCGGAGTCGACTCGAACCGCCCTTGTACGGCACTCTCTCACAATATGATCCCGGCTACCGCAAAATAACAGCGCCCGTAGCGCGACAGCAGCCCCCCGATGGGGCTTCCCACAACAAGCACACCGGGCACAGTGGCCGAGACCGACCCGACCCCTACTCGTCTCGGCGGCCTAGTGTCTCAAACTCGGCCGGCCCCACGGACCGTCTCGCGTCATCAAAACGTCCGCCGCGGACCGTGTACCCCCGCCCGACGGAGGAAGGGATCTATCGGGGATCGTCGTTAAGGCGTCATCCGCCCGGGACCTCCGAATACCCCGCAGGGCCGGCCCTCTCGGGCCGCCTCCTCGTCATAATCCCTACCGGGTCGTTCTTCCCTACGCCGGGTCCTCCATACCCCGCGCATACCGTAACGGCGATGTCCCATGTCCGTCCGCGACGCCATCGCCATGCAACTATCAACCGTATAACCGTCCAATCCCATCACATATCGACGCATTTCGTCCTCCATATCGGCCACGACGGTAGGTGCATATCGGGCCGCAGAATCAAACTCAAATTATACTCACGAACACTCCGACCCTCTCGCTTTTATCCGTAAACCGGTCAACTCTCGCCCGTCGCAGCCTCCGTGGTAAAGGCAGTGGTGGGGTGCAGCCCGTAAATTCGTCCCACGTGGCCGGGAGCACCCTCACCCCCGGATGCCTCCCAGACTCATACCAATTTGCCGCAACATCCCGTAACCGTGCGAGGCTAACTCAACCCGAGACTCCTGGCCTCTCGAAGCTCCGACCTCCGTCCCAATGAACGCCGCATCCCCCGAATGAAGTCATGGGGGTCCTCCTCGGGCTTGGACCCGAAAAACTCTGGGGGACCACATGTCAGAAAATCTCGAACTCTCAGGCTATCACGCTTGTCATCGTCATCATCACCTTTCCGCCTGCGTCGGCGAGCCTGTCCTGCCACTATCATCGCTCACCGCCTGTACCGCTCCTCAACGTCCCGTCCTCCGCCCCCGGCCGGGGAGCCGGCGCCGAGCAGCCGAGGGGCCCGCCCTCCGCCCTCATCCGGTGGCGGAGTGGTCGAACCCTCCGCTGGCCGAAGTACAACACGGCGTAGTCCGAGCACGAGCTCCGGTAACTCTCGGTGCCCGACTAGTCTCTCCTGCCACCGCCTTGCCTTTCTGGGCGGCCGTTGCCTTCTTCGGAGGCATCACTGAAAAATATAACAACCGATCAGAAAAGAGTCATCCTAATATCAAAGCTCTATCGCACGATCTAAGATCCAAAGAAGGGGTAACATCCTAGATGTCTCGTAGCCCCTCGTTTATAGACGTGGTGCACGACACACCAATAAACAGACTCTACTAGACACGGCTCGTAGACACTCCGAGGACAAACCGCTCGATACCACTTTTGTCACGACCCAACCCCGTGAGCCGCGACTGGTGCCCTAACTGGACACCCATACGTACCTACCGACGGACCGGCATACCAAACACTAATTCCGTTTAGACATAGGTAAATTCATACATATATAAAATACATCGCACGAAAATATGTATATATATACATACTTATACCTACACATAAGCCGTCGAGGCTATCATAATAGCATGCGAGTCACAGACGCGTACATATATATCTGAACAGTAGCAACCCACAACCCACATTCATGTCTACAGGC
Source organism: Lycium ferocissimum (assembly GCF_029784015.1). NCBI lineage: Eukaryota > Viridiplantae > Streptophyta > Magnoliopsida > Solanales > Solanaceae > Lycium > Lycium ferocissimum. The sequence continues at coordinate 4,831 of NW_026716004.1, forward strand.
CTCTAACATACAGAACAGAATCAGAAGACGGGACAGGGCCCCGCCGTACCCAAAAGACCATATGTACAAAGTCGACAAACAACATAAGATATATACCAAAATATCAGCTCCGGATCAAAAGGAGCACTCTCCGGAGTAACGATGTACCCTAGGCCGGTGGCGTATCTCGAGGCGCGTCCGTACCGCGGGCACGTAGCCGCTGGCCCCCCCGAAGATTGGGGGGGGCCGCACGAAGGTGTACCGAGTATGTAAAGCGAAAATATAACATACATAATCATAATCCGAGTCAAATATGTAAAATCATAATGTATTTAATCGGATCCGTAGCGGGGGTCGACTTACGAGTGTACGCGACGTAATCATAATATGTTAGGTTGGTGAGTGTAGCCGACGGTTTCAATACGGGACCGCAGGCACAAAATGTGGCCGAAACGGAAGCACAACGCAAATCGATGCACGTAGTGTGATTATAAATCGTAAATCGTAGTCCGAGATACGAGTAGGTGTAACGTACGTACTCAAACGTAACCGTAACTCGACGTATTTACGTACGTAATCGTAGTCCGAATCGGACGTGCGTAAATGTATGTGCACGTATCCTTATCCAACCGAGTCTCGTATCACGTACGCGAGTCATAAGCATATACGTACATACAAATCATATATCGATCCCGCCCTTTAATAAGGGACGCGGTACGTAACCCGCCCTCTTAGTACGGGACGCGGTGGACAAAACGGATCAAATCAAATGCCATCCCGGCCGCCATACCCTTAATATCCATAATCAAATCATAATCGTATATAAACGTATCCCGGCCCGCACATCCGAGGGACGCGTGAACAATGCGATGGAAAATGCACGAATCACGTAACCCGGCCCGGCGCAGTGGAAGGAAGCATTGAGGCATCCACGACACCGCATCAATGAGAAACCATATACATACGTACCGACATACGTATGCTTAATGAACCGTATACATAGTTCGAAGATAAGTCAAATCGGAATTATCGGACCATAGTCATAATAGATACGCATACGTGTCATTTGGAATGGCACTACATTATATCGAACGATGTCCGTAATCGTTCCAGACGTCATAATATATTATGAAACTCATAAAGACAGTCATAACGATTATCATACGATAGCAGAACGATAGCTAAGAACTAACTAAGAAGATCGGACAAAACGGAGCCAATTTATGCCTTACAAGAACTATCGAGGTTTTGGCGGGCCTACCTCGACCCAATCACGGTGGCGTACGTAAATTATTGATAATAAACCTCGGGGGGAGTCGTCCATATTCATCTTAAGGTGTTCCGACTCCATTTATGGAAGTTGCGTACATATAGTTGATTTTGCCGACAAAAGGTAAAGGAAACAATTCAATCTTACTGAATGATTTAGAGCCAATTTCAATCTCGGATTGTGAAAAGGGTAAGGCGATCAAGGCTCGCTTTCAAGCCTGTTACACTCAGAACATGCCAAAGAAGGAAAGGCAAGACTTTACATACCTTAGCTGCGCCTTACGCTCGCCCAAATTCAATTCCTGTTTCGCCCAGAATCTACAAATGGTCATATTTACCAATTAGCGATTTCAACCCTTTAGAACTTAAATCTTATCTTATATTTTTCTACAAAAATTTGGGCAGCATCTCCCCTATACATTCGCTGCCCCGAGAATGTGACTCGGCTCAGAATAACAACAACCAACCCAACAACAACATCAACAACACCAATAATCGCTACAAAACACATATTAACACAAATAGTCTTTCTTTCTACATAATGCATTAACTTCCGTTCTAACTTCACACCTTTCATCCAATGTCAATGTTTTCATATTCATTCTCTAATTCAAAGCCATTCAAATACGTTTCGGACACATTTCTCATTATTCTACATAATATACAAAATTTCCATCAAACCATAATTCATCCCAAACTTCTACAAATGCAACAAAACTATAAAATTACTTTGTTTTCCTTCCAAACTCCTTAGCAACAACCATAATTCACATTTAGAACCTTGCTTTCACAATTATATAAAAACTATATGAAAATCACATAAATTTCTCATAACAATATACAACCAACTTCAACACCAACTTGACTCATTAAACCTTCTATTTACTTCATAATACCATAACAACATAATTAACATACTAAACAAAGTCCATAAACTCTTCTCCACATAAGGCACTCACGGCCACACATGCACATGCACACACACCACACGGCCATGCACACACACACCATAATTTCATGATTTCCATTCAATTCCATTCACTCTAACATCCTTAAATCTTCTACAACATAAAAGGAACATGAAACCTTACCTTTTCTTAATTTCTCCACTTGCCACCAAGATCACTTTCTTGCCAAGATATTTATATCACTTTGTAGAGAATCTTGAATTTAGTAGGAATACAAGAAAGTTATAATTCTTGAATCAAAGATGAAGGCTTGGAAAAAAAAAATTCTCTTCCCTTTCTCTTTCTCTCTTGGCCGTATGGCCTTTTCTCTCTTCTTCTTTTTTTTTTTCTTGAAACTTCTAAGGCTAATGATCCCTTCTAGTCTTATTTATCTCATGGGAAATTAATTAAACCATGGGTTTGGGCCAACACTATGGCCGGCCACCCCCTCCAAATTTGGGCCTCTAATTTTTCATTTTTTTTTAGCCCAATCCTTCATGAATCATATTTTGCAATTCCCGAAATAAATTCCCAAAATTTCAATTTTGTCCTTCACCTTACTCAATATCTCCGCATCCATACTTCCATAACCGGCATACACATATTAAGAAAAATCCAAACATGACCTTATTCCTTACAAACCAAGGTTATTTCCAAATTTTTCGAATATGCAAAGACACGGGGTATAACATCAGGTTTATGTTTGAATGATCTTAAATTAGTATGTAAACATGAAAGTATTGATATTGATTTATAAGTGCAAAGTTGGATTTGGAGTTGTTGCATTATTTGAAAAAGAAGACTATTTACGCTAGAATGCATTTCTAGTCGATTGTTGATGTTGTTGATCTCATTGTTGGTATGGTTGTTGTTATTTTGGCCGAGTTTGAATCTCGGGGTGGCTTTATTTACGGGGAAATACGCCCCAATTTACGTAGAATCAGGGCAAATTTGGAATTAAATGCCCCAAAAAAAAAGTCTTTAGCTAATGTTTGGCATTTTATGACTTGTTTATAGATCGTGGGCAGCCCGAGACTTAGGTGGGATCTAACTTGAGTTTGGATTCTATTGGAGAGCGTTTGAGGTATGTAAAGCGTAACCTTTCTTTTTGGCATGCCTTAGTTAAAGTAGGCTATGATACGAGCCTCGAGGAAACTCTATTCTCGCAATCCGAGCATGTTATGAATCGCACTTGTTCCTTGGCATTCTTATGTTGACATTACAAAACATTGATCCTTATGTTCTCGGAATTCATAAGTTGTAAAGATTACATGAAAGCTGATTTTTGTTTTAAAGTTTATTCTTTAGCGATTCCAAATTTCAAACGCTCGCAACTTTCACGGAAAAGCTCGGATTGCTTTGAGATTTTTGTAGGAGGTTGTATGACATAGGATAGTACGTTTTTCATAGTCGGGCTCAGTTCGGGTCTATACTCGTCCGTGGGTCCCGCAACGTTCTTTTATGTAATTTCGATAACTTTTGAAAGGAAATGTTGTAATTATTATTCCGATTTCAAATATGACTATTTTACTTATCTTTTGAGTTTATAATAATGATTCGATAACATATGATGACCTTAGATTTCACGGGCGAGCCGGATTGGGTTGACGCTCGTCCGTGGGTCCCGCGACTTTTCTATGTTTTGATTCAACGACCTATTTTTAAAAGAACTTCATGTGGCTATGATTTCAACCCCCGAGCATGATTATGGCGTTGTCGAGTTTGAAATGAAGATTTCTATGCATATGATTTTGGTACGTAACCGTGGGTTCCGAAGTCGGATATGATATGTGATAATAGGATGATATGATTATTCTATACACCGAGACCCTCACTAGAGGGGCGGGACACGCTATGTATATGATGATATGATGATGACATGATTACATGCAGACCCTCACTAGAAGGCGGGACACGCTATACACCGAGTACCTCACTGGGGCGGGACACACTATATGTATGTATATATGGGATGATGATATGATCTTACTTACCGAGTCTCTCGCTAGAGGGCCGGGACACGCTATATGTATACGCGTATGCGAGAATGATTGTCGATTGGTATATGATATGAACATGTATGAATTATGTTACGAAGGTAAGTTTTGTGGTTTTACGGTTCTTTTGTATCCATGGCTCCTACTCCTTATTTTAGAGTACGGTCTGCCTTTATTATATTTCTGCTTTACATACTCGGTACATATTATCTTGACCCCCTTTCTTCGGGGGGCTGTGCGTTTCATGCTCGCAGTGCAGACCTTACGCTGACGGTTTGGTGATCCACACAGTGGGACACCCTCTTACGCTATTTGAGTGCTCCTCTCATTCCGGAGCTTATATTTTTGGTATATATTTGTTCGTGCATTTGTATATATTCGTTCGGGGTACGGCGGGGCCTGTCCCGCCCATATGATTATTGTACTGTACGTTTAGAGGTACGTGGACATGTTTGTGGGTTTGTGCCTACCTGCGTACGATTGTGTTTGTATATGTTGCGTTTGGGCGATTCCATTCGCTGGCGCGTATTGTCGGCCCGCGTATGTATATATGTTGCTACGCCTGTGTGTGTGGCCTTTTGTTGGTATTTTGCGTGCGAGGTTATTTTTGGATAATCAGTAAAACAAGGAGACTACTGTAGAAATTTTTACGAAAATTATGTAAAATTGTAACACGGCCTTGTCGACTTATTATATACGGATGTGTTTGATATAATACGAAAGCGGCGTACGATATTTGTATACATATAAGCCATCCGTGTATGACTCTGTTTGATAGGTGCGTTTGGGTGCCCAGATCGGGCACTAGTTACGGCCTACGGGGTTGGGTCGTGACAGAAGTGGTATCAGAGCGGTTTGTCCTCGGAGTGTCCACGAGATCGTGTCTAGTAAGTCTTATTTATCGGTGTGTTGGGCACCGCGTCTATAAACGAGGGAGGAGGCTACGGAGACATCTAGGATGTTATCTTTCCTTCGATCTTAGATTGTGCGTTAGAGCTGTGTTAGCGAGGATGACTCTTTTCGACGAAATGTTATGTTTCGGCGATGCCTCAGGAAAGGCCCACATTGCCCAGAGGCAAGTCTGCGAGTGGCGGCGATACCCGGCCGAGGCCGGACGACTACTAGGGCTCGTGCCCCGGTTGGCCGGACATTGTGCCTCCCGACGGCTAGTTACAGCTACGCACCGCCGGTATCGGAGGGATTGGGAAGCGACCACGGTGCCCGGCACGGCGGCTCCACCGCCGGCTCCGCGGCACCGGTGCCGTACCTCCGGTTCCCCGGCCCGGGGGCGGGTGATGGGACCCTGCGAGAGGCGGTTCGATTATTGACTTACCGGTGGTAGCGAGCGAGCCACGGACTTGATGATCGTGCGGACGGGCGCGACGGTTCGAGGGCCGTGATTTTCGACCGCGGCCGAGTTTTCGGGTCCAAGCCACGAAGGACCGCAGGTTCGTCCAAACGGATGCGGCGGACCCTGCGGCGGTTAGTGCTTCGTCTGAGTCGGTTGAGAGTTGGCGTCGTACGGTTGCCGACGTATGACTAGTGGTATGGTGGTGGATCTTGTCAGAAGGTGAGGGTGCCCCCTCCGGCCGTATGGGGCGAGTTCGAAGGCTTTCCGCGCCCGTTCGCACGGAGGCAGGGGCGAGCCGGGGGTAGACCGATTTGTTTCTTGTTGAAGCGACGGGGCGAGCCGATTCGGAGTACGGCAAGTTTGATTCAACGACGAGATAATGCGCACGTATGTGTGCCTCGGCCCGTCGGATGCACGGATATATGGTGGGGGCTGGATCGGTACTTCGTTGATAAACGCGGTGTTAACGACTCGATCACGTGTGGATATACATGGTATACGACCCGCGCCCGGGGCGCGGAGGGACGGACGCGAGAGCGCCGGCCCCGATAGGGTTGATGACGAGGGGTCGACGGGGCCGGATCGTACGGGTATTCGGGGGGGGGATTTTCGAGCGGGCGGCCTCGGCGCGCCCGGGCGAGATATCCTCCCGGCCGGCGCGAGCACCTCCACGGTTCGCGTGGGAGGCGGGGGTGCGGGTTATTCGAGAGGTGGTCGAGCTCTAGGGCTGCGAGTTTGCGGTCGGACGGAGGCTCGAGCCGGATGAGGGCGTCTATGCCTCGGTGTCCTCGGTGCGGCGAGCTCCGTCGGGGGGGGTGCCCCGTTCGCTGCGGGTGCTTGTTTGCTTGTGATCGTCGAGCCATATCATGAGGGAGTGTCGTCTTTGGGTAACTCGGGTGGTGCAGCTCGACCTACCGGGTCGGTTCTTTGGTTTCATCTCTTCGCGAGCCGTACGCCCTACGGGCGGGGTATGCCGGCACCGACGAGTAGTGGTAGAGGCCGTGGCGAGCCCTCCCGATTTTAGCGGTCCTTGAGCGCACATGTCGTTGGCCGATAGACGAGGGCAAGGAGCGTCACCGAGATGCGGCTACGGGTATATGAATCCTTACTAAGATGTATGTTGTTATGTATGTATATTGTTGTATGGTTGATATTTAATAGCCGTAAGCGAGAAAGCTGAGGACCGATAATCGAGTATTCATAAACTAAGACGATTAAGTTATGTTACCATTATAGTGGATACGGAAGTCGAGGACGGAAGGTAATCGTATTCGTAAGTGAAGGTGAACGAACGGGGGATCGAGAAGGGTAAAATGGTATTGTTGTATTGTGAGAACGTTAAAGAAAGCGTTAAGACTTCAATTTACTCCATTGTATGTTGAAGGTCATGTGGTGACACGAACGCTATCAGGACTAATATTAAAGCACCGTATTTCATCGGAATTCCGAGGTTAAGCGTGCTAAGCGAGGAGAAATATTGGGATGGGTGACCCCACCGGGAAGTTTTCCTCGAAAATCTCACAAATTCAAACGAAAGAGGCAATGAGAAGTTAGAATAATCCAAAGGAAGTTAGAGTGTGCGGAGTGGGTCGGAACCTTAAGTGAGTCCGTAGAACGAGGCGAGTTAGACCGGTAAGAGGAAGAAGATGTAACACGATTTTGGAATTGGGGTGAGTTCAAACGGGTGTTTGGAGATATTTTTGTAAGTGAGACGATAGCGACCGTATGTACGCGTATGTGTGTAATGTCTCATACCCGGGTTATATTAGCAGATATGTGTATTAGGTAACCAACGTGGCGGTATAGGAAAGACAATAATTGAATGAGGACGAAGCTCAAGTGAGCAAGTGTATAGATGGCACAAATATTATAAGGCAAGCTAATGTTGTGGTTATTACAAGTTAAGTTTGGGCATTCCGAATGCAATGATATGTGGAAAAAGGGGAGGAAGAAAGTGAGGTAGATGGAAGGTCGGGGAATCGGAACGTGGGGATCAAAGTATCGTTTACTTGGAATGGGAAATGTGGACTAAGGCAAATGACCGGTAATGATATAACCACCCCTAAAAGGGGGGGGGGAGAACAGATGAAAAAGAAGTATCCTCACTTATTTTGAGCCTACGGGTAATCCAAATTCTTTACTTGACTATGTTGTTTGATAAATTGTTTGATAAATGAATGTATTGTTGTGATAGTTGAGCAGAAACTCCCAAATGGTTTGTATGACCCGTAAGGTTAATCTAACATTCGAGGACGAATGTTCTTAAAGGGAGGATATGTTAGAACCCGTATTTTGTACATTTGGAACAATCCGACTAATTATGATAAGTTAAGGACAATGTAATGTATTGATCTTGTTTGGTACATAAGTTGGTTAAAAAAATCTAGATGTGAAAATATTGGAAAAGACTAAGGGCAAAATCGGAATTTTGAAAATTGGTTTCATGAATTACCAAAAATGTGGACTAAGTGGTGGGCTTGGGTCAGAAAAATTAACAAAAAAAAAGAAGCATGGCCCAACCCATAGGGTCGGCCACGGCTTGAAAAATTGAAAAAAAAAAAAAAGAAAAGTCCAAGCCCATGGAATTTAGTCATGTGGTCAATGAATAAAAGACCACTTAATTCATCATAAATCCATAGAACTTTCAAGAGAAGTGAGAAGGAGAAAAAACAAAAGAAACAAGAAGAGCTAAGGGAAGGCCATTACGCCAAGACCCTCCATTTTACCCCTTTGAAAAATTATTCCAAAAATTATTTTCTTGTGGTATTCTTCCTAATTCAAGGCTCCTCTACAACTTGGTGAAGTTGTTTTAGAAGATTGAGCCTTTGTTTCATCAATCTCACCCTTTGGTCAAGTCAAGAACCAAGGAGAAAACGTAAGAATTAATCCCTTTTTATTATGTTATGAAGGTTTGTTTGTGTTGTAGTATATGGGAATGAGTAGAATTTATGGAAATATGGAAGTTTGCAAAGTGGGTGTGCATGTGTGCATGGCCGTGTGTGTCCTATGTTGTATAGTTGAGATGAGTTGAATTTGGTTTTGTATTCTAGTTGTGGGTATTGTGGAAATTGTATTGAAATGAAAGTTGAATGAAAATTGATGAAGTTGGAAAATGGCATGTTGGCCGGGGTTATGTTGTGATGGAATAATGATGATTTATTTTGTTTAACATGTTAGTTGTGTTGTTGTGATTTTTACAATGTAAATGAAGGCTATATGGGTTAAGTTGGCATGAAAAGGATTGTAGGAAATTATGTCATATTAATGTGATTTTATGATATTAAGATAATGAAGTTGTTAAAGTGTAGATTATTGTTGTTGGTGATGAATTAGTAAGAAGAAAATGTGTTGGGATGGTTTTGTTGCACATATAAAAATTTTGGATAAAATATGGAATTGTTGAATATTGGATATAAGGCTTGAAATATTCTTGGTTTATATTCTGAATGATCTTAAATTGGTATGTAAACATGAAAGTATTGATATTGATTTATAAGGCAAAGTTGGATTTGGAGTTGTTGCATTATTTGAAAAAGGACTATTTACGCTAGAATGTGTTTCTAGTCGATTGTTGATGTTGTTGATCTCATTGTTGGTATGGTTGTTGTTATTTTGGCCGAGTTTTGAATCTCGGGGTGGCCTATTTACTAGGGAAATGCGTACTTCGTAGAATCAAGGACAATTTGGAATTAAATGCCCCAAAAAAAAAGTCTTTAGCTAATGTTTGCATTTTATGACTTGTTTATAGATCGTAAGCGTACCGAGACTTAGGTGGGATCTAACTCGAGTTTGGATTCTATTGGAGAGAGCGTTTGAGGTATGTAGTAACCTTTCTTTTTTTGGCATGCCTTAGTTAAAGTAGGCCATGATACGAGCCTCGAGGAACCTCTATTCTCGCAATCCGAGCATGTTATGAATCGCACTTGTTCCTTGGCATTTTTTTATTGACATTACAAAACATTGATCCTTATGTTCTTGGAATTCATAAGTTGTAAAGATTACATGAAAGCTGATTTTTTGTTTTAAAGTTTATTCTTTAGCGATTCCAAATTTCAAACGCTTGTAACTTTCACGGAAAAGCTCGGATTGCTTTGAGATTTTTGTAGGAGGTTGTATGATGTTAGGATGAGTACGTGTTTTCATAGGCGGGCCCGATTCGGGTCTATACTCATCCGTGGGTCCCGCTTTTATGTAACGTTCTTTTATGTAACTTCGATAACTTTTAAAAGGAAATGTTGTAATTATTATTCCGATTTCAAATATGACTATTTTACTTATCTTTTGGTTTATAATAATGATTCGATAACATATGATGACCGTAGATTTCACGGGCGGGCCCGGATTGGGTTGACGCTCGTCCGTGGGTCCCGCGACTTTTCTATGTTTGATTCCAACGACCTATTTTTAAAAGAACTTCATGTGGCTATGATTTCAACCCCGAGCATGATTACTTAAGCGTTGTCGAGCTTGAAATGAATATTTCTATGCATATGATTTTGGTACGTAACCGTGGGTTCCGAAGTCGTATATGATATGTGATAATAGGATGATATGATGATGCTATACACCGAGACCCTCACTAGAGGGCCGGGACACGCTATGTATATGATGATATGATGATGACATGATTCTACACACCGAGACCCTCACTAGAGGGCCGGGACACGCTATACACCGAGTCCCTCATGTTATATCCCGTATTTTTTAACAACGGGACGAAATGAGTAAATTATGATAAGTTAGGAAAGACCATTCGGGACATGAAGTCGGGATCGTGTGACCTTCGATTTTGTCGTAAAGACCTAAGTGTGTATGACTTTTGGCATGGAATCATATTGAGTAAACATTTGGGGCCAAAAGTGAATAAGGGAAGTTGTGAATTATTGAAGTCAAGGGCCAAAAGTGGCATATAGTAGTTTCAGGGCCATGGCCATGGAATTCATTCCATATATAGTTAAATTAAGAGATGACTAAGTCATCTTTTCATCATCTTCTCAAGCCTTATAGAATTTTCAAGAAAACTTGGAGAAAACAAGGGACAACATTCGGCCAAGGCAATGGAAAACCAAGTCCAAGAATTAAGCTTTCATAGAAAAATTATTTCTTCTGAAGCAAATCTACTAATTGGAGGGTGCTTGATAACGTGGAGTTATGCTTTGACCGTTGGATTGTTCGTTTTCATCCTTGGCCAACTTTGGACAAGTTGAGGATTGTGAAGAAAGGTAAATTCTAATCTTGTTTTATGAGTTATGGAAGGTTTATGTGTGTTGTTATATATTAATTTGGATGAAATTCATGGAGATTGTGTGTGTGAGTTAGCCGTGTATGTGTATGTGTGTTTAGCCGTGCATGAACTAAGTGTGTGTGTTGTTTAAAGGTGGTGCATGTTCTATGTAACATGTTTGGTTGTTGTTAGAGTGATGGGTGTGAATGAAAATCATGAAGTGTGTATGTAAGTGTGTTGGCCGAATATGGCCTTCTATGTGTGTTAAGATTCAAATGAACTAGTTTTCTTGTGCATTTTGGTTGTTGTTGTTATGTGGATTCTATGTTGGAAATAAGAGTTTAATGATTCAAATTTCGGGTGATTGTAAGTGATTATTGGGGTGATTTGGAAGATTTGGTGCATTTAGTGTAATTTTTTGATTTATGGAAATGTCGTAATTAGAGTATTGGAAGATGGGGTGTGTGGAGAAGAATCTTTAGCTTGAATATGTTTGAATTGATTATGGATATTGTTGGAATGATTGTTGGTTTGTTGTGTTGTTGAATTTGGCCGAGTTGAATTCTCGGGGTTGGTCCATTTATAAAGGAAGTCTTTGCCAAATTTCCGTAGGATTATGTGTTAGTTGAAATGAACTTCTAAATGCTTGGTTGACGTTGGTATATTTGTTGATGTCATGTAGATCTTGGGGAGTTCGAGATATAATTTGATTTGGATTAGCGTTGTATGCGAGCGACGGGTATGTAAAGCTTAACTCTTCTTTCTTTTGGCATGTCTTAGTTCAATATAGGCTACGACATAGTCTCGAGGAAATTTATTCTCACAATCCGAGCATGTCTATGATTCGCGTTTGTCTTTTGATACTCGTATGTTGATGTGAGAAAATATTGGCTTTGATGTTGTTGGAAAAAAATGATTTTTCTTCTCTCTTAAAATTTCATAAAAAGTTGGTTTTCAAAGAGTTTTATTCTTAAACGATGTTGAAACTACGCTCTTAACTTTCGACTAAGGGCTCGGATTGCCTCGATATCGCCGTGGGAGGTTGTATGACGTGTGATGAGTGTGTTTTCCATAGGCGGGCCCGGCTCGGGTTGACACTCGTCCGTGGGTCCCGCGACCTTCTTTTGTACATTTTCGATGACGTTTGAGAGAGTTTGGTATGACGATTTTCCCGATTCCCAAGTATGATCCTTTTACTTACTTTTTGAACTTATGATAATGATTTTATGCATATGGTTACTCACGACTACGCTCGTGCGGTTTGTTGGTACATCTTTCGCCGGTTCCGGCCGGTTTGTTGTCGTGCGCATTATTATATATTCCGGTGTTATCTTGTGTTACGGTTCCGAGACCTCGCCATAGGGCCGGGTTCCGTTTATGAAGTTATCGTGATATGGCTTATGATGTGTTGTGATGATGTGTTGTGTTCGGGGATACGGAGATTTGAAATCTTCGGTGTTATCGTGTTATGGCGCCATCGACGGGCGGGCGACCATATTTCCCGTGCCTTACGCATGCTTTGTATTTTGAAAATAAACATTTGGCATTTTGGAAAGGTACTTACTTTCGGTATACATTTCGAGTGTGTGACTCCATATTTGCTTTGTATTTTAACTTTGCACACTCGGTACATATTTCGTACTGACCCCCTTTCCTCGGGGGCTGCGTTTCATGCCCGCGAGTACGGACGCCCGGCTTTGATGATACGTCGGTTTAGGAGACCTATTGTGCCGTTGGAGTGCTCTTTTCATCCCGGAGCCTATATCTTGGTATATACTCGTTCGTTGCATATATGTGTGTGTGTCGGGGGTACGGCGGGGCCCGTCCCGTCATATATGAGTCTGTTGGTTTGTTTAGAGGCGTAGATGTATATGTGGGTTGTGTGCCTACCATGTACGGATGAGTTTGTATATTATATGTTTTGGGCGAACGATCGCCGTGCCTCTGTAGCCACGCGGCTTTATATTATGTTGTTTGAGCTTTTGAGATGTGTTTGAGGTAGCGTTTGATATTGGTATATGCGTCAAAACCCATGTGTGTGTGTGATTCAGGTTTGATGAATGCGTTTGGGTGTCCAACTCGGGCACTAGTCACGGCCTACGGGGTTGGGTCGTGACACTATACACCGAGTCCCTCACTAGAGGGCCGGGACATCATCCCATATATGTATGTATATATGGGATGATGATATGATCTTACTTACCGAGTCTCTCGCTAGAGGGCCGGGACACGCTATATGTATACGCATGTGCAGAATGATTGTTTGATTGGTATATGATATGAACATGTATGAATTATGTTACGAAGGTAAGTTTTGTGTTTACGGTTCTTGTATCCATGGCTCCTACTCCTTATTTAGAGTACGATTCTGCGCATTGTATTTCCGCTTTACATACTCGGCACATATTTCGTCCGACCCCTTTCTTCGGGGGCTGCGTTTCATGCTTTCATGCTGGACGGACGACTTGGCTTGATCCACCGTTTAGGATACCCTCTCGCTATTTGGAGTGCTCCTCTCATTCCGGAGCTATACTTTTGGTATATATTTGTTCGTTGCATTTGTATATATTTGTTCGGGGGTACGGCGGGTCCCCGTCCGCCATATGATTAAATAAATCTGTTTAGAGGTACGTGGACATGTTTGTGGGTTGTGCCTACTTTGTGCAGTATATGTTGTGTTTGAAAGCGATTCCATTCGCCGTGGCGCCCTTGTCGGCCCGCATATGTATATATGTTGTTTTGTTGTACTGTGGACGCTTTGTTGGTATTTTTTGCGCGACGGTTATTTTGGATAGTCCGTAAAACAAAGAAAACTCGCCAAAAATTTTCGAAAATTATGTAAATTGTAACACGACCTTGTCAACCTCGTTATATACACGGATGTGTTTGATATAATACGAGGCGAGTGTACGTATTTGTATACATATAAGCCATCCGTGTGTGATTGTGTTTGATAGGTGCGTTAAGGTGCCCAGATCGGGCATTAGTCACGGCCTACGGGGTTGGGTCGTGACAATATGGCTACTTACGATTCTGCTCGTGCGTTTTGTTATTACATCCCTTCACGGATCCGGGCCGGTTGTTATCGTGCGCGCTATTTTAGTATGATGTGTTTAAGTATGATGTGATACGAAGTATGATGTGACGAATGCACGCGGGGCCCCCTCTTGGCCGGGTACCGTGTATATATATTATGATGTGTGACGGAGATGGTCGGAGATATAAAACCTTCTGAAGTATGATGTGTTGTGGCGTCCAGATGGAGTGGCGACCACGTTCTGTCCGCCGTGTCCCATTAGGGACCGTATGTGATATGTGATATGATGTTTGATGATATGATAATCTGATACGATATGATATATGATGGTGTGATGTGATGTATGATTATTATATGATATATGGATCGGGCCGTACGTTCCTCGGCACTATTATTTTATTTATGGATCGGGCCGTACGTTCCTCGGCACTATTATTTTATTTACGGATCGGGCCGTACGTTCCTCGGCACTATTATTTTATTTATGGATCAGGCGGTACGTTCCTCGGCATTCGGTTAACGTCAATTTATATAATATGTTCTATTTTCTGTATATGTGAGACTGAATTTTTTTTAAATAAAGCTAAGCACTTTGGACATTACGATGGTTGTATTTGTTTTACGCATGACTTATGTATGATTTGTATTTCGGATGTAAGTACTTTGGTATTTGGGTTATTATGTTCCTCCGTACGCCTTACTCCGGTTATGACTTTGTTTACATGCTTCACCTTTTGCATACTCGGTACATATTCACGTCTTCCCCCCTTTCTTCGGGGGGCTGCGTTTCATGCCCGCAGGTACAGATACCCGTTTTGGTGATCCACCGGCGTAGGATTTCCATTCTGCTGTTCGGGGTGCTCCCTTTGTTCTGGAGCCAATATTTTGGGTATATACTCTTCCGATGTATATGATTATGTTTATTCTGGGTACGGCGGGGCCCTGTCCGGGATCATCGGTCTGTTGTTCTATATTGAAAGTACGTAGACATAGATGTGGGTTATGTACAGTTTTGTTCGGGTGCGACGTGTAAGTTGTGTTTGGGCGGCCCATCTGCCGTGGCAGCCTTGTCGGCTGCGTGTATGTATACTTTGATACGTTATGTATATTATGACAGCCTTACCGGCTTCTGTGCAGCTTATATGTTAGTATGTGACAGTTTGGAACCACGTATGACCTCTATGTCGGTGTAGATTATTTGTATGCTGATTTCGGTTATTGAGTGCGTATGGGTGCCCAACTCGGGCACTAGTCACGACCTACGGGGTTGGGTCGTGACATTTACGAAGCATCGAGACATGAAAAACTGGATGAACTGACTCCAAATCAGGAGGTAAATCTAATTCGTAAGCTACTTTGCCTACTTTGCGCCGACTTCATAAGGCCCCCGATGTACGGGGGACTAAGCTCTTAATCCGATAGGGTGTGATGGGCACCCGACCCTTACCTGGGCGAGCGAACCGTGGACTTTCGTAATACACAAGATCATACTGGGCCCGCAAAACGTGTCAAAATGCAGAAGGAAAATTTTCAAAGAACATCATGCTTTTCGTCTTTTTCGAATCAAATAAAATCTGTAGTCATAACGAATCAGTAACATAATACGTACGGACATATCGACTTACATAGCCGATTACAAAACAGATCTGCGGCATAATGCATAATAATACATCGGCTTACGTAGCCGCTAGCAAAACTGACATATCACACACACGACAACGTTCGCAAAGTCTCTACCATAACTTCGGATACCATACAAAAACACTCGGACTCGGCAAAGACTCCGGAGGAAATGGAGCTCGCCAATCCAACTGGAACATCTTCTGCGAACATCATCTACTCATCTGTGGGTACCTGCGCGGCATGAAACGCAGCCCCCGAAGAAAGGGGGTAAGTATGGAATATGTACTGAGTATGCAAAGCAGGAAATACAAAAAACGAGATCATAACCGAAGTAAGTAGTACAGAAAAATAGTGCAATATGTAGAACCCACAAGACTTACTTTTAAAACCTAATTCGTGCATATCCATATCATATCCGAATCATCGGGGGGACTTAGAAACATGAGTAAATAATCATCATACCATCATGTTATCATATATCATATGACTTCGTGTCACATCGTATTTTGGAATACATATCATACTTCGAATACATACGGACTTGAACACTCACATATAACATATAACGTGTCCCGACCCTCCGTGAGGGACTTGGTGAACAAAATCATCATATCATTGCCATGTATACATATAGCGTGTCCGCCCAACATAGTGAGGGACTCATGTTTAGAATCATCATATCACCATCATATATATACATATAGCGTGTCATATCCCTCATGAGGGACTCGGTATAAGATGTCCCGCCCTCTAATGAGGGACTCGGTGTATGGCGTGTCCCGGCCCTCTAATGAGGGACTCGGTGTATAGCGTGTCCCGACCCTCTAGTGAGGGACTCGGTGCATAGAATCATGTCATCATCACATTATCACATACCATATCACACATACACATTGCACGGCCAAATACCCGGCGCAATATCACATATACACACATTACCGCGGCCAAATACCCGGCGGCAATATCACATATACACATATCGCGGCCAAATACCCGGCGGCAATATCACATATACACATACCGCGGTCAAATACCCAATGGCAATATCACATATACACATACCGCGGAATCCAAATACCCGTTGTCAATACCACACATACCGGCCCGGGACTCGGCGAAAAATGTAAAAAATAATGCACGAGCGAGAATCATAAGTAACTAAATACGAATTTAAAACATTTTCAAAGGCTTAATATGTTAATCAAACGAACCATCTTTTATAGGCCAAAACAGTAGTCAAATCAGATTTTCTTCCGAACGTCACTCGGGAACATATCAAACCGAACTTCAGAAACCATAGTTGTGTATCGGAATCATAAGTATACGAATCACAATTTCAGAATCAATAGACAAATATATAATCATACTTGGGGGTCGGAAAGGTAGTCATATTGAATTCTTTCAAAAGCCATCAGAATTATAAAGAAGAAGATCGCAGGACCCACGGACGAGCGTCGGCAATCCGGGCCCGCCTACGAAAATCATAGTCATCATATGTTATCGAATCATTATTACATACTCAAAAGATAAGTAAACTGATCGTACTTGAAATCGGAATAATAGTCATATCATATCCTTTCAAAAAATCGTCAGAAGTACATAAGGAGAGTCGCGGGACCCACGAACGGGTGTCGACCCGAGCCGGATCCGCCTATGGAAAACATAGTCATCATACATCATGGAATCATTTTTGAGCATATCAAGGCCATCCGGTTCTATTTGTGAAAGTTACGGACGTTCGTAGTTTCCGGAATCGTTTAGGAACAAAACTCTTCTTTTTTTTTTTTTTTTTTTTTTTTTTAAAAAAAAACCAACTTTTATGCAACTTTTGAAATTTAGTCATACAAAAGACATAAGATCCTTTCGGAACAAACCGTATACATAGCTTTTCAAATCCAATCATATCAAGGACATACGGATCATAGCTTAACCATATTAAGGATGCAACATCACAAAGCGGATATGAATCATAAACATGTTCGGATTTTTCGAATAGAATTACCCCAAGGCTCATAACATATCATACCTTACTCATATCTAAGACATGCCAAAAGAAGGAAAGGTAAGCCTTACATACCTTGATTGCTTCCTAAGGTAATCCAAACTCAAGTCTCGGCTTCTCAAAATCCACAACACGTCATTAGACACCAAACATTAGTCATATGCACCTCGGAATCCCATTTTAAACTCGCACTTTATTTACAGAAATTTGGGCAGCATTTCCCCTGTAAATTTAACACCCCGAGAATTTAACTCGGCCAAATCAACAATAACAACACCAACAACCAAACTAGCAACATCGATAATCAATTCAAAATGCATTCTAACATTAAATACTCTTTCAACATAACCCAACAACATTCACTATATTCAATTCAACGGCTTACCTTCAAGCCAATATCAACGCTTATACATTCAAATACTAGTCCGAACTCATACTAGCAACATTCAAGAACATTGTGAACAATTCACACAATATTTCAACCTTCCCACATACCTCTCCAATTTACCCGAAAACTACCCAAACCCGAGGCCACATCCATAATACATTTCTAACTTTCGAATCATAATTTGCACCAATAATCCACACTCTAACAATGTCATTCTCGTAAATATAAAATTTCATTAAATGCACATAATTCTCCAAATCAGCCCGTAACCATAACAACATCAATTCAAATCATTAGACTTTCACTTTCACCACAAAATCCATAACGACAACAACTAAAATACTAAGTATTATTAATTCATTCTTGTCACATAACATAACCCATTTCCGGCCACCACCACATATGCATATATTGTCGATTCTCATCCATATCAACACACTCCGACACTTAAACATGCCACACAAAATTAACTTATCACCTCAACACAACACACACACCTACACGGCCATACTTCATGCACGCAACCTCAACTCCAACATGCCATATTTCATGATTTTCATTCATTTTAGCATACTACAACATGCACACATCACTCACAACACATAAAAGAAGATGGAATCTTACCTTTCTCCACTTCACTTCTTCATTCGGCTAGAGGTGTGTTTGGCAAGAAAGACGAGTTTGCTTGCTCCAACAACTATCCCATGTTGATAAGGACCTTACACTTAGTAGAAAAGCTAGGAGAAAATAAATTTTTGAGCACTATTTTTGGTCTTCAAAAAATTTCCCCATGGCCGAATGGCCCTTTGTTTGTGCTCTCTCCAAGTTCTTGAATTTTCTTGAATTCTCTAGGGGTGTAAATGATGAAGATGACTAATTAGTCATCTTTGTGTACATATATAAAACATACATGTGGCCCATGGCCCATGGCCCACAAGTCATGTGCATGGCCACATGGTCTTTAATTCATGAATATTAAATTTCCAAAACTCCACTTTTGGCCTCAAATTTTCATGAAATGCCTAACTTCCATAACTCACTTTTAACCCCAAATTTTTCTTATTCCAAATTTGCCCTTAATACTCCATACCAATAAAAAGGTGAATATGCAACTTATGCACTTTTAACAAAATCGAAAGAAATCACAACCTTGTCCTTAACTTGTCGCAACCAACTTAGGATATTACAACGTACAAAGTACGGGGTATTACATCCTTTCCCCCTTTAGAACATTCGTCCTCAAATGTTCAACTTGTCGTATGGGGTCTTAAGGATCTCAATTTACACTTTTCCTTCTTGTAATTCCCTTTACTCAACTTGTAATATTCTAGGCACCTTATCTCGTGTCGTCTCTTTATCTTTAACTCAAACCCTTCCGTATTCATTCCATAGCTTATTTTTCCGTTTCACACTTGCCTTTGTATTTTGGCTACATAGATCACACCATAACCTTGGCCACTCTCACACTAGGCTTCACTTATTTTCATAACAACCCTCATGGTATTCACACTATATCTTATTCTCTCTTTATTTCTAGGAAAATTTTGGCAGAGTTTCCTCTATATTTCTTACTATCTCAAAACCTATACACAGAAAATACCAACAATGTCTCACAGGGCCAAAATACATATATACATATCATATCATATCGCAGCCACACAGGGCTCCCAATATCATCAACAGTACACAATTGATAAACATACCTCGTATGCCCAACTCAAACGGCTTTGTTACACTTTCTTGTTTACTTTCCCCCTTTAATCTTCAACTTGGATTTCAATCGCAACTTCAATATCTTTCCCAACATATATCTTTCATACCTTTACTTACCTGCGTACTTTGTGACTTCCAATATCATCAATCACTTTCTTCTATCAGTATCATTCTTCAGCTGCATTCACAAATCAGGGTAAGGAGTCCCATCTCCTATGACTTGGGCTCTATGGCACGATCTCAGATGTGAAAGAAGAGTAACCACCCTAGATGCCCCGTAGCCTCTTGTTTATAAGTGTGGCGCGCTACACACCATAAACAAGACTCTCTCTTGGACACGACTTTGCAGACAACCCCAAGGACGAACTGCTCTGATACCAATTTGTCACACCCTTAATCCGATAGGGTGTGATGGGCACCCGACCCTTACCTAGGGGCGAGCGAACTTGCAGACTTTCGTAATACACAAGATCATACTGGGCCCGCAAAACGTGTCAAAATGCAGAAGGAAAATTTTCAAAGAACATCATGCTTTTCGTCTTTTTCGAATCAAATAAAATCTGTAGTCATAACGAATCTGTAACATAATACGTACGGACATATCGACTTACATAGCCGATTACAAAACAGATCTGCGGCATAATGCATAATAATACATCGGCTTATATAGCCACATGCAAAACTGACATATCACACACACGACACTGTCTGCAAAGTCTCTACCATAACTTCAGATACCATACAAAAACACTCGGACTCGGCAGCACTCCGGAGGAAATGGAGCTCGCCAATCCAACTGGAACATCTTCTGCTAACATCATCTACTCATCTGTGGGTACCTGCGCGGCATGAAACGCAGCCCCCGAAGAAAGGGGGTCAGTACGGAATATGTACTGAGTATGCAAAGCAGGAAATACAAAAAACGAGATCATAACCGAAGTAAGTAGTACAGAAAAATAGTGCAATATGTAGAACCCACAAGACTTACTTTTAAAACCTAATTCGTGCATATCCATATCATATCCGAATCATCAGGGGACTTAGAAACATGAGTAAATAATCATCATACCATCATGTTATCATATATCATATCAGACTTCGTGTCACATCGTATTTTGGAATACATATCATACTTCAGAATACACATCAGACTTCAGAATACTCACATATAACATATAACGTGTCCCGACCCTCCAGTGAGGGACTTGGTGAACAGAATCATCATATCATTGCCATGTATACATATAGCGTGTCCCGGCCCTCTAGTGAGGGACTCAGTGTTTAGAATCATCATATCACCATCATATATATACATATAGCGTGTCCCGGCCCTCTAGTGAGGGACTCGGTGCGTAGCATGTCCCGGCCCTCTAATGAGGGACTCGGTGTATGGCGTGTCCCGGCCCTCTAATGAGGGACTCGGTGTATAGCGTGTCCCGGCCCTCTAGTGAGGGACTCGGTGTATAGAATCATGTCATCATCACATTATCACATACCATATCACACATACACATTGCACGGCCAAATACCCAGCGGCAATATCACATATACACATACCGCGGCCAAATACCCAGCGGCAATATCACATATACACATATCGCGGCCAAATACCCAGCGGCAATATCACATATACACATACCGCGGCCAAATACCCAGCGGCAATATCACATATACACATACCGCGGCCAAATACCCAGCGGTCAATACCACACATACCCGCCCGGGACTCGGCGAAAAATGTAACAGCAGAATGCACGAGCAGAATCATAAGTAACCAAATACAGTTTAAAACATTTTCAAAGGCTTAATAGGTTAATCGAAACGAACCATCTTTTATAGGCCAAAACAGTAGTCAAATCAGATTTTCTTCCGAACGTCACTCGGGAACATATCAAACCGAACTTCAGAAACCATAGTTGCGTATCGGAATCATAAGTATACGAATCACTATTTTAGACTCAACAGACAAATATATAATCATACTCGGGGGTCGGAAAGGTAGTCATATTGAATTCTTTCAAAAGCCATCAGAATTATACAGAAGAAGATCGCGGGACCCACGGACGAGCGTCAACCCAATCCGGGCCCGCCTACGAAAATCATAGTCATCATATGTTATCTAATCATTATTATATACTCAAAAGATAAGTAAACTGATCGTACTTGAAATCGGAATAATAGTCATATCATATCCTTTCAAAAAATCGTCAGAAGTACATAAGGAGAGTCGCGGGACCCACGAACGGTGTCGACTCGAGCCGGATCCGCCTATGGAAAACATAGTCATCATACATCATGGAATCATTTTTGAGCATATCAAGGCCATCCGGTTCTGTTTGTGAAAGTTACGGACGTTCGTAGTTTTCGGAATCGTTTACGAACAAAACACTTCTTTTTTTTTTTTTTTTTTTTTTTAAAAAAAACCAACTTTTATGCAACTTTTGAAATTTAGTCATACAAAAGACATAAGATCGTTTCGGAACAAACCGTATATATAGAATTTCAAATCCAATCATATCAAGGACATACGGATCATAGCTTAACCATATTAAGGATGCCAATATCACAAAGCGGATATGAATCATAAACATATTCGGATTTTTCGAATAGAATTACCCCAAGGCTCATCACATATCATACCTTACTCATATCTAAGACATGCCAAAAGAAGGAAAGGTAAGCCTTACATACCTTGATTGCTTCCTAAGCTAATCCAAACTCAAGTCTCGGCTTCTCAAAATCCACAACACGTCATTAGACACCAAACATTAGTCATATGCACCTCAGAATCCCATTTTAAACTCGCACTTTATTTACAGAAATTTGGGCAGCATTTCCCCTGTAAATTCAACACCCCGAGAATTTAACTCGGCCAAATCAACAATAACAACACCAACAACCAAACTAGCAACATCGATAATCAATTCAAAATGCATTCTAACATTAAATACTCTTTCAACATAACCCAACAACATTCACTATATTCAATTCAACGGCTTACCTTCAAGCCAATATCAGCGCTTATACATTCAAATACTAGTCCGAACTCATACTAGCAACATTCAAGAACATTGTGAACAATTCACACAATATTTCAACCTTCCCAAATACCTCTCCAATTTACCCGAAAACTGCCCAAACCCGAGGACCACATCCATAATACATTTCTAACTTTCGAATCATAATTTGCACCAATAATCCACACTCTAACAATGTCATTCTCGTAAATATAAAAATTTCATTAAATGCACATAATTCTCCAAATCAGCCCGTAACCATAACAACATCAATTCAAATCTTTAGACTTTCACTTTCACCACAAAATCCATAACGACAACAACTAAAATACTAAGTAATATTAATTCATTCTTGTCACATAACATAACCCATTTCTGGCCACCACCACATATGCATATATTGTCCATTCTCATCCATATCAACACACTCCGACACTTAAACATGCCACACAAAATTAACTTATCACCTTACACACACACACACACTACACGGCCATACTTCATGCACGCAACCCTCAACTCCAACATGCCATATTTCATGATTTTCATTCATTTTAGCATACTACAACATGCACACATCACTCACAACACATAAAAGAAGATGGAATCTTACCTTTCTCCACTTCACTTCTTCATTCGGCTAGAGGTGTGTTTGGCAAGGAAGAAGAGTTTGCTTGCTCCAACAACTATCCCATGTTGATAAGGACCTTCCACTTAGTAGAAAAGCTAGGAGAAAATAATTTTTTGAGCACTATTTTTGGTCTTCAAAAATTTTCCCCATGGCCGAATGGCCCTTTGTTTGTGCTCTCTCCAAGTTCTTGAATTTTCTTGAATTCTCTAGGGGTGTAAATGATGAAGATGACTAATTAGTCATCTTTGTGTACATATATAAACCATACATGTGTCCCATGGCCCACAAGTCATGTGCATGGCCACATGGTCTTTAATTCATGAATATTAAATTTCCAAAACTCCACTTTTGGCCCCAAATTTTCATGAAATGCCTAACCTTTCATAACTCACTTTTAACCCCAAATTTTCCTTATTCCAAATTTTCCCTTAATACTCCATACCAATAAAAAGGTGAATATGCAACTTATGCACTTTTAACAAAATCGAAAGAAATCACAACCTTGTCCTTAACTTGTCGCAACCAACTTAGGATATTCAAACGTACAAAGTACGGGGTATAACAGTTGGGACGATCACTTACCACTTATTGAATTTTCTTATAACAATAGTTATCATTCTAGCATCCAAATGGCCCCGTATGAGGGTTTATATGGGCGAAAGTGTAGATCTCTAATTGGGTGGTTCGAAGTAGGAGAGACCAAATTGATAGGGCCAGACTTGGTCCAGCAAGCTATAAATAAAGTCAAGCTTATACAGGAACGATTATTAACAGCTCAGAGTCGTCAGAAATCCTACGCGGGTAATCGTCAAAGAGACTTAGAATTCCAAGTAAAAGATTGGGTATTCTTGAAGGTGTCGCCAATGAAGGGCGTCATGAGATTTCGCAAAAAGGTCAAGCTTAGTTCCGGGTACATTGGACCTTATGAGATTGTACGCAAGGTAGGCCAAGTGGCTTATGAATTAGACCTAGCTGCGGATTTGGAGTCAGTCCATTCAGTTTTTCATGTATCGATGCTTCGTAAGTGCATTGGAGATCCTTCTAGAGTTGTACCGGTAGATGATGTGCAAGTCACTGAGCAATTATCCTACGAAGAAGTTCCCATTGCTATTCTAGATAGGCAAGTACGGAGACTCAGAACCAAAGATGTAGCTTCAGTTAAAGTCTTATGCAGAAATAATAACAGAGAGGAAATGACATGGGAAGCGGAAGAAGACATGAAGTTCAGGTACCCGCATTTATTTCCACCTTCAGAGGAGACTCAGGCAGAGACGCTATTTCCCCCAGGTATGTGATGCTTTGTTCAATGTTTTCTTGGTCGTGTGTGGCCATGGTTGTTGATGTGTTGTTGTAGCCCTGTGAGGCGATATAAATTTTGGGTTACTGTGACAGGATGGTAGTGCCATATTACAGGGGAAACTCTGGTGAAATTTTTGTAGAATCCCCAAGAGTCTATCATTCGAGAACAAATGTTTCAAAGAGGGGGAGAATGTTACACCTCGTAGTTTCGTCCGTTGAGATTCGTTAGGCGTTAGTTGTCCTAATCGTGGAAATGGGAGTTACCTTAGGATATATGAGATTACATGTTCCCATATTATGGTTATGGCAGTTTAAGCCCATGAAATGTTCTATGGAAGGATTTAAGAACAAGCAAATAAAGGAATGGAGTTGTGGGAACTTTGGTAAAACTTGGCAAAATTTTCGGACAGGATTTTGGTCCAGATTGGGGGAGGCATATTTCCTAGAATATGAGGAGTTTTGGTGTGTTTATTTTATCCAAATTGAAGTTCATCGAGTCTAGTTTCTAATTCAATAAACCGTTCGTCAATGTGACGTCGGAGTAAAACGTTATGGGTATTTCAAGACAGGCTGTCTGAGAAGAAAATGTCTGCAGACCATTTGACGGCCCGCAAGAATTTTGACGCCCGCGTTACCCTGCGGCCCGTCACAAATTGTACTGCCGATCCAGCGTCAAATGGTTATAGTGAACCATATTTGACTGGGCAGTTCTACGGACCATTTTGACGATCCGTAGGAATTTTGACGGCCCGTCAAAATGGGCGCAGAATTGCCCGACGAGATTTTAAGTTCCGCTTTATATAATTCACTCCACTTCATTTGGAACTTTTATTTCACCAAATCAGATCCAAAAGCAATCCAAAAAACCCTCTCTTCAACTCCATAAACTAATCCAAGGGAGATTAAATATCAAGAGGCAAGAATCAAGAGACCCATGTGTTACAAGTCTTGCTAGGGTTAGTAGACTCCAAGAATTCTTTGGATATTAAAGCTAGGGTTTTCATAAAAGTTGATAGCTTGCTCCAAAGCTCATTCTTATGAGATAAAAGGTTAGTTTTCATGCTTATTACATGTTGTCAAGAATGTTTATTTGTTGAACAACTTGGGTAGAAGGAAAAAGTAGAAGACGAGTTCTAAATGTAGTTTTTATGATGTTTTTGGGTAGTAAGCTAACTTGAGTTATGATAGTAAGCTAACTTGAGTTATGATTCTTAGTATAATATGGATATAATATTGTTATGGAAGGTAGTAATAGTGATGAGGAAGCATTGTACGGAAATGTGCTTAAATAGGTGTGAAGTTGCTGGTATAAGTTGAACACAAGGATGAATTTTAAAGGCTAAGTCAATGTGAATACTTGATTATGATATTGTGGATATTAGTGTGGTTGTTGGGAGTTGTTTTGTGATATGGTGGAAGTTGACAAAATAGGGGAAATGCTGCTCAATTTTCATTAGGTCATGAATTATTCTAGTTTGAATTTAGGAGTATCATTAAGGCTTAACCATGTTATGAATCCTTCTAAATGTAGATTATTCAAGCTTCAACGGGGAACGTTAAATAGTTAAGGAGACAAAGAGGTATGTAAGGCTAACCCTTCTTTCATTAAGGCATGGTTCCCTTGCTATATGTGTATATATATGAGTTCCATAATGATTTATAAATTACTCTACCTCTAAGAGTACCGAAGCTCATGATTCTCGATACTAGTACTTCCTTTATA
Organism: Lycium ferocissimum; assembly: GCF_029784015.1. Taxonomy (NCBI): domain Eukaryota; kingdom Viridiplantae; phylum Streptophyta; class Magnoliopsida; order Solanales; family Solanaceae; genus Lycium; species Lycium ferocissimum. Next base: position 31,031 of record NW_026716004.1, read on the forward strand.
TGATAGTTGATCCTATAAGGATAGATGTAACGAAAGCGATAATGGAAATGATGTTGATGATACTTATGGACCTTTATGCATACGTGTCTAAGTATGTATGACTATTATGTAATGCCGAGCTTATATGGACGTGTATGATACCTATCGCGCGCACACCAGTACAGTTGGGTACAGATAACACTGAGCCTTGGTAGGGCCAGGAATGTACGACACGGAGCCTTGTCATGGCCGGATGTGTGAAAACACCGAACCTTCATGGTCGGGTATGCTATCGATGCGAATATGTATATGAATACGGATACGAATATGGATACAGATATGGATATTTGTGTATGTATATATGTATGTACATGAGCACGCATTAGAAATGGAAGGTCCCTACGAAAGACAAGTAAGTAATTATGATGATGGATACTATCTCCTGATTCTCCCATCTTATGCTATTTTTTATCTTTGTCTCTTATGCTCCTATTATGATGTTGATTATGCTTTACATACTCGGTACATTATTCGTACCGACGTCCTTTTGTTTGCGGACGCCGCGCCGCCCGCAGTGGACAGGGAGACAAAGCTTGATCCATAGATATCTTATTCAGGGACTGCATAGAGGAGCTCCATTTCATTAGGAGCTACAGCTTTTGGTATTATTCTTTTGTGTACATACCTATGGGCATAGTGGGGTCCTGTCCCGCCTATATGATGCGACATACTCTACTCTTCTTTGTTACACCTCAGAAAATTTTTCGCTGATGCGCAGTGAGTGGGCTAATGAAGAATACGAAGTACACGATGTTTCCATAAGTAAGAAATAGCATTTGATGATTGTAAATAAGATTTGAAAGACATTCGATGTTAGACGAGAAAGTTGCCAAGAAAAGGCCATGTATACGATAAGTATCGGAAAGGATTTATGACTAGTAAGTTGATGACAACTAAGTGATGTGTTGGGAAGAGTTATAGCACCCCTTAGGTTGTTAATAAAGTGATAAACAAGTGCTAAGAAGGTTCCATAAGGATTGGAGATAGATTTCGGTGGGAATTGGGATGATCATTTGCCACTGATTGAATTTGATTATAACAATAGCTATTATTCTAGCATTCAAATGGCACCGTATGAAGCCTTATATGGGCGAAAGTGTAGATCCCCAATTGGGTGGTTTGAAACAGGAGAGACTAAACAGATAGGGCCGGATTTGGTCCAACAAGCCATAGAGAAAGTCAAGCTCATACAAGATCGGCTGTTAGCGACCGCAGTTGTCAAAAGTCCTATGCGGATAATCGTCGAAGGGACCTAGAGTTCCAAGTTAAAGATTGGGTATTCTTGAAAGTGTCGCCAATGAAAGGCGTTATGAGATTTGGCAAAAAGGGGAAGCTTAGTCCCCGGTACATTGGGCCTTATGAAGTTGTGCGCAAAATAGGCAAGGTAGCTTACGAATTAGATTTACCTCCCGATTTGGAGTCAGTCCATCCAGTGTTCCATGTCTCGATGCTACGTAAATGTGTTGGAGATCGTATTAGGATCGTCCCAGTAAATGATGTTCAAGTAACAGAAAAGTTAGCTTATGATGAAAAACCCATTGCCATATTAGATAGGCAAGTACGGAGGCTTAGAAATAAAGAAGTGGCCTTGGTTAAAGTTTCGTGGAGAAATAATAATCGAGAAGAAATGACATGGGAAGCGGAAGAAAGCATGAAATCCAAATATCCGCACTTATTTCAGCCCCGTAAGAGGGCCAATATGAGACGTCAAGATCATAAGGTATGCATGTTTTTCCTTTTATGTATTTGGGTCGTGTGTGACCAAGTTATATTGCTATTATGTTGTGGCCCTGCGAGGCATTAATATTAAGGGTTGTTGTGATAGGATGGTAGTGCCATATTATAGGGGAAACTCTGGCGAAATTTTTGTAGAATCCCCGAGTGCTTAACATTCGAGGACGAATGTTCTTAAGGGGAGAAGAATGTTACACCTCGGAAAATTTTTCGTTGATGCGCAGTGAGTGGGCTAATGAAGAATACGAAGTACATGATGTTTCGATAAGTAAGAAATAGCATTTGATGATTGTAAATAAGATTTGAAAGACATTCGATGTTAGACGAGAAAGTTGCCAAGAGAAGGCCATGTATACGATAAGTATCGGAAAGGATTTATGACTAGTAAGTTGATGAAAACTTAGTGATGTGTTGGGGAAGAGTTATAACACCCCTTAGGTTGTTAATAAAGTGATAAACAAGTGCTAAGAAGGTTCCATAAGGATTGGAGATCAAACGAGACGACGGGATCGAACTTGGTGAAGCAATGAGTTCCACGGCTGGGTTTCACGGCCAGCATTGTGTTCCACGGACCGTGCATGGGTCCGTGGAACTGCCAGCAGAGAAGGCAGCTGGCTAGTCATGAACCACGACCAGCTTCACGGACGGCACTGGGTTCCACGGACCGTGGAACAGTTCGTGGAACACCCGACGGGCTGAAATGTTTCAAGTCTTTAAATGTGTTTCCAACTTCATTATTTCATTCCCAACATCTCTCTACTTCTCTCTAAAAGCTCTAGGGCTTCATAAACATTTCATGAACAAGAATCCAAAGGAAATCAAAGGTTCTTATCATCAATACAAGTGAATCAAAGTAAGAGAACCCATTAAAGTTCATCAAAAGCAAGAAATTCAAGTGAAGGAAAATCTAGGGTTTTGCTTAAGTGAGGTATATGCCACCAAGGTTCAATCCTACACCATCTAAGGTGAGTTTGATGATGTTTCCATGTTGTTTAAAGTATTTGGAAGTTGAAACACTTGGATTACAAAGGAATATAAGAAATGGGTCATGAATGTGTGAATAGTAGCACTTTTGAGTAAACGTTTGGAACGAGTGATGATTCTTGATGCTTTATGAATATGAATGAATTGAAGTGAATTGTGAAGTAAGAGTAATGTAGTTGGCTAAAGGCTATTGTAATGATATTGTGAGCATTATTATTGATGTTTGGGGACTTGATATGTAATACGAGGAAAGTCGTATAAATAAAGGAGATGTTGTCCGATTTTCTCTAGAATTAGTCATGAATGCTAAATGCTATCCATCATCTAATATGAGTATACACTTCAATGAAGGTAGAACGTGAGCTTTGAAGAAGAACGTACAAGTGATATAATAGTTGCACGGAAAGGTATGTAAGGCTAACCCTTCTTTCATAAGGCATGGTTCTTTGGCCAAATGTTCATCTTTTTATGAGTTCATGATACTCTCTAATGATCCTAGCTCGAGAAGCTATTAAGCTAATGACGCTCAAATGATATGGTTGTACTAAGTTCCTTATACGACGAGTACTACTCTAAGGATAGAAGGTAATGAATGACGATAGTAAAATGGCTAAAGATGGATGTGAGCTTATATGTACGTGTTCCCATGAGAGGCTGTTGTGAACCCCGAGCTTATATGGCCGGGTAGAATATGATAAATATGTATATGTATATATGTATGTGTGCCCATGAGAGGCTATTGTGAACACCGAGCTTATATGGCCGAGTAGAATATAACGAATATGTATATCTATATAGATGACGATGCGCGCGCATCACTGCAGTTGGGTACGAACAACCCTGAGCCTTGGTAGGGCCGGGTACGTGAAACACCGAACCTTCGTAGTCGGGTATGCTATATAAAAGCTATATGTATGACATCTATATGAGTACAAATAAGCTATATGTATGACATCTATATGAGTACGAATAAGCTATATGCATGACATTTATATGAGTACGAATAAGCTATATGTATGACATCTATATGAGTACGAATAAGCTATATGTATGACATCTATATGAGTACGGATAAGCTAAGTATATGACCTCTATATGAATACGATTATGCTATGTATATAACATCCATTAGAGTACGAATATGTTAAGACTATGTAAGTGCCAAGTAAGGGCTATGAATGCGCAATGTATATGATATGAGCATGAGTGTAAAAGGAGACATGAATACGAATATGAAAGTAGATACGAAAGGTAAATGAGCAAGAATACGAATGTATGTACGCGAGTACGAAATAGAAATGGAATGTCCCTATGGAAAGCAGGTAAGTGCTATGATGATGATGCCATTATCTCCCATCTTATGTTATTTCATACGTTATCTATTATGCTTCCATATTGATATTAATCATGCTTTACATACTCGGACATTCTTCGCACCGCGTCCTTTTGTTTGTGACGCCGTGACATGCCCGCCGGTGGCCGGAGACGATTTGATCCATAGTCAGATTAGCTCGGACTACATAGCGGAGCTCCATTTCATTCGGTCGTAGCTTTTGGTATAGATTCTTTTGTGTATATATTCATGGGCACGGCCCTGTCCCGCCCATATGTTATGATATGATGTACCCTTCTTAGAGGCTCGTAGACATTGTGTATATGGTTAGATATGTTCGGCCTTGTCGGCCTATATTTTGGGATGTTGTTTTGATCGCCTTGTCGGTGCATGTGCATTTATATGGGCCTAGATGTTAATGATGATATAGATATGTTGTCGCCCGATGAGATTAGAATGATGATGAATGAAAAGTATGATGTAATTATGTGGCTCACCTAGAATGTGATGTAAAGTGTGTTAAGGGGTGCCGGGTGGGATATATGGTGCTCGTCGCGCCCTCGGCCGGGTCATGACAAAAGTGGTATCGAGCAATTCGGTCCTAGGGTGTGTACGAGCCGTGTCTAGTAGAGTCTTGATTATGGGTGTGTTGCGTGCCACACTTATAAACAAGCTGCGGACATTTTAGGAATGAATGACCTTCATTCTTCAAGAAATCGTGCGATAGAGCTATGATGTAAGAACTTCTTGTTTCTTAACGATATGTCGTGTATTTCGAAATGCTCGTAAAAGAAAGTCTTCGACGACCCAAAAAGGGCAAGACGATGTAAGCAAGAAAAGCGGTCGAAAGAGCACCGCCACCGGTAGTAGAAGAAGGTGAGTCCCCAGTGCGGCTCAATCTTAGTTCTCAGATCGGTGCACTATATTAGGGAGGAGCGTGAGGAGCCTCGGCCCGCCTCCGGCACCTTCGGCTCCTCCACCGGATGCTTCAGGCCAAGATGTAAAAGAGGCCATTAATTTGTTGACTCAATTGGTTGCGGCCCAGACTCAGAGGCCAAATGCAGGGCAAGGTGATAGGGTTGTTAGTGCAAGGGCTCGTGACTTCATTAGTTTGAACCCTCCGAAATTCTTTGGATCAAAGCCGGATGAGGACCCTCAGAATTTTATCGATGGTATGTTGAGGACGCTTCGGTTGATACGTGCTTCGCACACCGAATCGGTGGAGTTAGCGTCCTATAGATTGAGGATGTTGCGGTATGTTGGCACACGGTTTGGATGGCTTCACGGGGAGCCGGATATGTTATATCCCGTGTTTTTTGGACGTTCGTGAAATTTGGACATAATTGTGATTTGTAAGAATAAGGTCATATGTTGATTGGGATTAAGGTATGTGTGTGTTGTTCATGAAAAATAGTGGTGTGGAAATACGGAGGAAGGCCAAGGGAAAAATTGGAATTCCGGAAATTAGTCCCGGGAATTTTTAAAGTAGGATCCATTATGAATTGGGCTCAAAAAAAAAATAATGAATTGAGGCCCAAATTTAGAAGGGTGGCCGGCCAAGGCCTTGAAAAAAATGGCCCAAGCCATGTCATGTGAGGATCATGTGATTTTTAATTGGAGAGGATGACATGTATATATGTGTTCATCCTTTGGAAGAATCAAGAAGACAAAGGAAAAATCAAGAAAAAAAAAGAAAGAGCCTTCGGCTCTAAGAGAGAAAAAAAGAAGAAGAAAGAAAAAAAATTTCCAAGTCCTTTGTCTTCATCCAAAAATCTTGTTCTTCTTGAATTAGTAGCAAGCTCAAGACGCTCTTCAACGTGATATAATTAGTTAAGCGAAAGAACTACGTTTGCGGCAAGTTGAAATTTCAACAAAAGGTAAGAATCTTGCTCTTTTGTGTTATGGAAGATGTGTGTACGATGATTGGAATGGAATGAGAATTATGGAAATTGTGTTGTGTGTGCATGGGCGTGTGTGTGTGTGTGTGTGAAAAGTGTGTTGGCCGTGTGCTATGTAGTATGGAGGAGAAATGAATTAATTTTCATTTAGTTGTTAGTTGTGTTGTTGTGATGTTTGCGATGAAAAGAAAGGTTTAATTGTCCAAGTTTGCATGGAAATTCATTGTTAAGTTGTTGTAGGAAATTATGCAACGTGGTAGTGGTTTATGTAAGTATAAGAATGAAAAGCCATTAAGATGCAAATTATGATTGTTGTTAATGAAGTTGGAAGACAAAAATGTGTTATGGAAATTTATGTTGAAAAT
>NW_026716005.1:0-24224 GCF_029784015.1 Lycium ferocissimum
AATGGGGGGTTTTAGATCACTTTCAGTCTTTCCCCCAAGCTAATTCAATTCTATTGAAAAGAAAGGGAAAATTTTCGAATGCAGATTCCGAAGAGCGAGTTGTCCTCGGTGTCCGAATTCAAGCCTAGTACATCTAGTGGCGCGCCAAGGAAAGAATAGGGGTAGCTTTACATACCTTTCTCGCTTGTTAAGCTCGCCGAAACTCCGATCCCGTTTAGCCAAAAACTCGCAAATGGTCATATTGACCAAGCATTATCTGCTGAGACTTGACATTTCAATCTTTGGTTTCTATTTGGCTATCGAAATTTCTACAAAGATTTCATAAATACGACACCCCGAGATTCAACTCGGCTCAAATACCAACAACAACCAAACCAATAACATTAATCAACAACAAGAATCACAAACTAACACGAATAGTCTTCTTTCAACATAAGGCAATAACTTCCCAACTACTTTGCGTTTCAGCAATATTAATGTTTACATACTCATTTGCTTACCATGATCATCCCAACATCATTTGGAAACATTCACATGATTTCACACATTATTCACAAAATATGCAAACTTTCCACCGAAACCATAACTCGTCCTTAACTTCCATTCTTCAACCAAAATGTTCACAACACATTTTCTACACACTAATTCATTACCAACAATAATCTACACTCAAACCACCTCATTATCTTAATATCATAAAATCACATTAATACGACGTAATCCTCTACATCCCATTTTCATGCAATCTTAACTCCATACATGCTCCATTTACATTGTAACGGTTACGTACGACGCAACTAACACATTAAACAAAATAAATTCAACATGTTTCCTACCACCATATACCACACGGCCATAGGCTAAATTCCAACTATTTTCCATTTTCATTCAACTTCCATTTCCAATGTAAATTCCACAACAACTACAACCATAATACAACATAAAATTCAACATAACTACACACACATATTCGGCCACATGCATGCATTCATATCCACCATGCCAACTTACATATTTTCATATATATTCTACTCATTTACATACACTACAACACAAACAAACCTTCATAACATAATTAGAAGAATGAATTCTTACCTTTTTCTACCAACTTCTTCACTTGCCTCAAGTGTTGAATTAGAAACTAACGCTTATTCTTCCAAAGCTAATTGCACTACGTTGTTAAGGGGCCTTGAATTAGTATAAAAACCATAAGAGAAAAATTTTATAAAGATTTGGAGGGTTGGTTTTCCTGGTTCTTGCCGAATGGCCTTGGAACTTTTTGCTCTTGGTTTTTCTTGTTTTTCTCCTCCTTGGCTTTGTCTTGAAAATTTAGAGAAATCAACAAGCCTTGCTCCTTTTTTATATTTGGCTTGGCACATGACCATGTCATACGGTCACTTATTAAACTTGGGCCCACCAAGGCCATGGCCGGCCACCACTTGGCTTGGGCCTAAAATTTCCCATAATTTTTTTCATCTTGTTTTTGTAGCCCAATTGACTATAGGTCGCTCTCGAAAATTCACGGAGCTAATTTACAAAGTTCCAATTTTACCCTTCGCCTTCTTCACTATTTCCACGTCAATATTTCCTTAACATCCCTTGCACATTAAGTAAGATCCAATCGGAACCTCAATTCCTACCATTCCGACTTATTTCCGATTTTTCCGAATACGCACAAAATGCGAGGTGTAACAAACACCTACGGAAGTTCGTAGTTTTTTGGGTTTGATAGGTTACCATAGAAGATTTGTAGAGGGCTTTTCTTCTATTTCTGCATCATTGACAAAGCTAACCGTAAAATCGGCCAAATTTCAATGGACGGATGCTTGTAAACGTAGTTTTCAAGAGTTAAAGAATAGATTAAATTCGGCCCTATCTCCGACACTTCCAGAGGGATTGGAAGGCTATGTTGTCTATTGCGATGCTTCAGGTGTTGGGTTAGGATGTGCGTTGATGTAGCATGGTAAGGTGATTTCTTATGCTTCAAGGCAGTTGCGAAAACATGAGAAAAATTATCCAACCCATGATCTTGAGTTAGCTGCGGTGATTCATGTTGAAGATATAGAGACACTATTTGTATGGTGTCCATATGGATATCTATACAGATCACAAGAGCCTTCAATATATTTTCAAACAGAAAGAATTGAATTTATGATAACGGCAATGGTTGGAGCTATTGAAGGATTATGATGTTAATATCCTATACCATCCGGGAAGGCAAACGTTGTAGCGGATCTTAGCCGTAGATCTGGGAAAGTTTATGTGATTTTCAGCCGCAGAAAAGAAGTTGGCTCGCGAGCTCCCGGCAATTAACTAGCCTAGGAGTTCGGGTAGTGGACTCAAGCAATGTGGGAGCTACCATTTAGAATTTAGTGGTCTCGTCACTAGTGGTTGAAGTGAAAAGAGCGCGATACGGGGGATCCCATGATAGTTCGTTATAGAAATACACTTCCTCGGAAGAAGAAGTCATCCTTTGAGATTTACGGGAGATGGAGTTCTCCGATGTCGGCGAGGTTGTGTGTTCTCGATGTTGCAGATTTCGCCACCAAATATTGGGAGAAGCCCATTGTTTCCGTTAATACATTCCACGTCGAGTACGAAAATGTATCATGATCTTAAATCCATATATTGGTGGAATGGAATGAAGAAAGACATAGCGGAGTTCGTGGCTCAATGTCCCAATTGCCAGCAAGTGAAAATTGAGCACCAAAAGCCCAAGGGATTGTTGCAAGCCTTGAAATTCGACTTGAAATGGGAAGTGATAATTATATGGATTTCATCGGGAAGTTTACTTCGTTCTAAGCACAATATGATTCTATATGGGTAATTTTGGATAGACTTACGAAGTCAGCTCATTTCCTACCGGTCAGAACTACATATGTGGCGGAAGATTATGCAAAGCTTTATGTCAGAGAAATCCATGGTGTTCCAGTATCTATTATTTTCGATAGAGGGACACAGTTTACGACTAATTTCTGGAAATCTTTTCAAGAAGGTTTGGGGACTCAAGTGAGTCTTAGTACAACATTTCATCCACAGACTGATGGGCAAGCTGAGTGTACCATCCATACTCTTGAGGATATGCTACGGGCATGTATATTGGATTTTGGAGGTAGTTGGAATGATCACTTACCGCTTATCGAATTTGCTTGTAACAACAATTATCATTCCAGCATCCAAATGGCCCCGTATGAGGCTCCATATGGGCGAAAGTGTAGATCGCCAATTGGGTGGTTTGAAGTAGGGTAGACTAAATTGATAGGGCAAGATCTGGTCCAGCAAGCTATAGAGAAAGTCAAGCTTATACAGGACCAGTTATTAACATCTCAGAGTCGTCAGAAATCTTATGCAGATAATCATCGACGGGAACTAGAGTTCCAAGTGAAAGATTAGGTATTCTTGAAAGTGTAGCCAATGAAGGGCGTTATGAGATTTGGCAAAAAGGGTAAGCTTAGTCCCCGGTACATTGGACCTTGTGATATTGTACGCAAGGTAGGCCAAGTGGCTTACGAATTAGATCTACCTCCTGATTTGAAGTTAGTTCACCCAGTTTTCTATGTATCGATGCTTCGTAAGTACATTGAAGATCCTTCCAAAATTTTACCAATAGATGATGTCCAAGTCAGCAAACAATTATCTTATGAAAAAGTTCCCATTGCCATTCTAGATAAGCAAGTGCGGAGACTTAGAACCAAAGATATAGCTTCAGTTAAAGTTTTATGGAGAAATAATAATAGAGAGGAAATGACACGGGAAGTAGAAGAAGACGTGAATTTCGGTGCATTTATTTCACACGAAGCGACTCGTGCAGACGCCAACATCTCGTTTGTAATGCTTTCTTTTGATGTTTTTTTTTTGGTTGTGTGTGGCCATGGTTGTTGTTGTTGTTATTGTAGCCCTGTGAGACGATGTATTTCGGGTTGCTGCGATAGGATGATAGTGTCATATTACAGGAGAAACTCTGGCGAAATTTCTGGAGAATCCCCAAAGGTCTAACATTCAAGGACAAATGTTCCTAAGGGGGGAAGAATGTTACATCTCGAAAATTTCAGATTTTTGCCTTGTGAGTAGACAAATATGAGCTTAAGATGAACATGAAGTCCTTATGAGATTAAGGAGAGCATTAGATAGCTTAAAGTGCGTACACAAGATTTTGGGTCATATGGATATGTGGGACTAAGTTTGTTGAAGGAAGTGAAATGTAAGTCATGTTTGGAAGGGTTTTCGCGATAGTTGATTTGATACGTATTTATTAATATCTTGAGGGGCTGCTATAGAGCCTATTGTATGGTTAATGAAGTGCTATTTAAGTTCCAAGAAGGTTCGCGAGAGTGGAAGTCAAACGAATCACCGAGAGCAAGTTCAGAAAATATGGGTTGTCAACCACAACCACTTATACGGTCCATATAAGGGGTCCATATATAACCCTTATGAGAAAATTTTCATGATGGAGTTATACGGTCCTTATACGGACCATATAAGTTATACGGACCGTATAACCCAAATATTCAGGTCGCATTTTGTATAAATAGATGGTATTTCATTTCCCACATTCTCTGGAGTCTTGAGAATACAAAAACCTTCTCCAAGCATATTCCTCAAACCCAAGAGAAATAAAAGATCAAATAGCAAAATTAAGTTAAGGCTGACCGGGTTAGTGTCCGTAACTGAGTTACCAAAAACCTTCTCCCAAGCATATTCCACTCAAACCCAAGAGAAATAAAAGATCAAATAGCAAGAATTAAATGTTCATGTGTTGGAAGGCTCACTAGGGTTAGAAGCTTTTTCACACAGGTTGATACCTTGCTCCAAAGCTCGTTCTTATGACATAAAAGGTTATTTTTCATGCTTATTTCATGTTATTAAGAATGCTTAGTTGTTGCATAACTTGGGTGAAAGGAGAAAGTAGAGGATGAGTTCTAAATGTAGTTTTTATGATGTTTTTGAGTGGTAAGCTAGCTTGAGTCATGATTCAAAGTATGATATGGATATAATTGTTATATCCCGCATTTTGTGCGTCGGAATATTTCGAGATCGAGTAAATCGAAGAAAATAAGTTCGACGAAAATTTGAGAAATGCTTTGGGCGAATTTTTTTAAGTCAACTATGGAGGCGCATATCTCATAGTATATGTGGAGTTTTAAGGTGTTTTAAAAGCCTAAAATGAAGTTCGTCGAGTCTAGTTTGTAATGCAATAAACCGTTCATTGATAGGACATCGGAGTAGAGAATTATAGACGTTACAAACTGACGTCGACGCAGAAACAGTATTCCCGCGGTACCGCTACAAGATAGTTACAGATGCTACAATCTTTGTGCTACGATGCGTAGCTAAAGAACCGACGTTGGAGTTTTTAAAAGGGACGAAACTTCATTTTTATTTCAGCAAAAAAGCTCCACAAATTTCGAGAAATTTCAGCAAGAAAGAAAGAAAAAAAAAAGAGAAATCTTGAGAGCCTTCAACTTTGATTCAAAATTATAATTTGTTTGTATTCCTACTAAGTTCAAGATTCTCTACAAAGTGGTATAAATATCATGGCAAGAAAGAGCTTCTTTTGGCAAGTGGAAAAGTTGGAAAAGGGTAAGAATTTAGTCTTCTTTTATATGTTATGTATGGTTGTGTATGTTGTGGTGTGTAGGAATGAGGGAAATTCATGAAAAATATGGACTATATGTTGAGGCCGTGTGGTTGTGGTATAGTATGGAAAGGGATGAATCAATTTTCTTAAGTATTTTGGTTGTTGTTACAATGGAATCTATGATGAGAAATGGAAGTTTGATAATTCTAGTTCAAGTTGTAGTTGTCGGGAAGTTGTTTTAGAAGTTAAAGTGAATTGAATATAGTGTTCTTGTGTTTATGGAAACTAATGTTGTTAGTGTGAATTGTTGGTGTGATTTATGAAGTTGAAAGAAAGAAATATGTTGTCATTATTCTTGTTGAGTTTGGATAATTTTAGGTAGTGTGTTGGTTCGGCCGCTTGAAATGTCGAGCGGATTATTTGAAACATTCTTGACCATTGTTTGGAAGGTTTCGAATTGGTATTTGAATATGTGAACAATTATGAATTGAATATAAATGAGATGCCATGGAATTGTAAAAAAGAATTGGTAATGTTAGAACGTATTTTGAAATAATTGTGAAGTTGGAAGATATGATTGTTGGTATTACTATTGTTAAATTGGCCGAGTTGCATTCTCGGGTTGTTGTTGTTAAATTGGCCGAGTTAGATTCTCGGGGATGGAGCATTTACGGGGAAATGCTGCCGAAATTTTGTAGACGAATGTTAATTCAAGATTGAATTTCTAAAGGCTCTAATTAATGTTTGGTAAATGTGACCATTTATAGATTTTGGAGAGTTTTGAACTTGGATTTGGAGAAGCGTAAGAGACGGAAAAGGTATGTAAGGCTTACCCTTTCTTTCTTTGGCATGTCCTAGATGTAATAAGCTTGAATACGTGCTTCGGGGATCACTCTAATTCTAGAAATCCGAGATTGAGTTTTGTTACTATTCATTCAGTAAAATTGAATTAAATGGCTTATGCTTCTTTGTAAATAAATGTTCAAATGCTCATAATTTTTGAAAACGAAAGAGAAATGACTTGAAATCTTCGAGGATAATTTAATGAGACATAATGACCACATTTTTAGGTTCGTTACCTGATTAGATCCGAGGTGGGCCCACAACACCCGAGACCTATGTATATTACTTTGTTTGTCTTATTTCCGTACGATTCTCAACGAAACTTTTGACTAATGTTCGAGTTTGTTATAAGTGTTCGGTAATTCGGATATGAGCATTACGGTTTCGACTATTTGGATATAAACGCTCCGATACGAATGATTTGATATGAATATTTTGATATAAGCGCTCGATGTAAATATTCGAAATAGAAAATCCGATATAAGTATGCAAACATAAGAGTGATATATAAGCTTTGGGTATAAGTAAGTTGATATGAATATTTTACGCAAGTCTTAATGTTCTCCATACACGACCCCGGATCGCTTGGAAAGTCCGAAGAGGCTTCGTATGTTAAATACTTATAACTCTCCGATGCTAACTCGGCGAACCCGAGACTTGTTACGAATCTTCAAATGTTGATAAGCGTATGTATTCATCGAGTCGATTTCATATGCATATGTTTCGCACTACTCTGCTCGTGCGCGACTCAATGTATCTTTCAACGAGTCCGGGCCGGGGCATGTTATGATTTCGTGTGTACGTCACGATACGATTACGATTCCCGAGTCCGGGCCGGGACATGTTCTCGTGCACACTTCTCTGCATTATTCACCGAGTCCCTCGTACTTGCGGGCCGGGACACGTTATCTGTATGTGATCATGATGAGATGTTGTGGGGACGGTGGCCAGGATGGCGCATGATTATTATTCACCGAGACCCGCAAGAGAGGGCGGGACACGTTATGTACATATGATTACGGTATGCATGATTTTATCTACCGAGCCCCTTAATAAAGGGCGGGACACGTTGTTTGCATATATGACATACGATTACGCTATACATGATCCTTTTCACCGAGTCCCTCATCGAAGGGCCGGGACACGTCACACACATATGAGATTTATGATTTTGACATGCATTACGTACTTTCATCCGACATATGTCATCTTCGAGCCTTACGTACGTTCGTACTACGTCCGATGTATGTCGATATACGTACGATTTGTATGTTACGTATTTCGTCCGTTATATGATATCATACGGGCACTCCGTACGTTACGTATTTCGTCGATATACGACATCATACGAACATTACGTACGTTTGATATTCCGTTCGATATATGATCCCGTCCGAATGTTACGTACGTTACGTGCTCCGTCGACGTGTGACATCACCGGGCGTTCGTATCTTCGCACCTCTTCGGACATGCGGTGCCGTGAATGCAAATTAAGCGTTTTAGGTATTTTGGTTGACCCTTTATTTTGCGTACACTTTTGGCTTATGAACGGTATGTATGAATTGTGTACGAAAGGTATGTGTACGGTACTCGGAGTTATATATGTATACTTACTTGATAGTTTAGTATGTTCCAGTTATAGTTTTGGTTATTTGTATTGCATGCCTTACGTACTCAGTACATATTCCGTACTGACCCCCTTTTTTCGGGGGCTGCGTTTCATGCCGCGCAGGTACTCCCAGATGAGCGGAAGTGATTATAGAAGATGTTCCAGCGAAGATGGCAAGCTCCACTTTCTCGAATGCTGAGTCGGTCGTACGATTTGATTTTACGGATCGTGTTAGAGACTTTGCGAACGGCGTCGTGGGTATGATATGTCGATCTTGTCGCGGCTCCATCGGCCGACATGTTGATTTGTGTTATGTAGTAACCTTGTATAATTCTGATTTTGTCGGACCTATAAGCTTCATTATGTATTCCATGATTATTCGGTTTAGAGATTTGAAAAAAAAATTATGTGCGTAATAAGAGTACGTAGGTTCGCTCGACTCCGTGTAGTGGGGTCGGGTGCCCATCACACCTAGTAAGGTCGGGGTGTGACAAAGTGGTATCGAACAGTCTGTCCTAGGGGTTGTACGCAAAGTCGTGTCCGGTAAGTCTTGTTTATGGTGTTAAGCGCGCCACATTTATAAACGGGAGGCTACGGGGCATTTAGGTTGGTTACTCTTCTTTCATATCGGAGATCGTGCCATAGAGCCAAGTCATAGGGAATGAGATTTCTCTTCGACCTTTGGTTTCGACGGAAGAATAGCATCGACGAAGAAAGTGACTAGCGATATTGGAAGTTGCAAAGTATGCCGGTAAGCAAAGGTATGAAAGATATATGTTGGCAAAGATATTGAAGTGCGATTGAAAAACAAGTTGAAGACTAAAGGGGGAAAGTAAACGAGAAAGTGTAACCGGTCTGTTTGAGTTGAGCATACGAGGTATGTCCGTCATTTTCGTCTTGTTGTTGATATTGGGAGCCATTGAGGCCGTGATATGATATGATACGTATATATGTATGTTGGCCACTGTGAGGCATTGTTGGTATTTTGCGTACGGGTTTTGAGATAGTAAGAAATATAGAGGAGACTGCGAAATTTTTTTCCGAAAACAAAGAGAAAATGAGATGTAGGTTTGTAATGCGACTTGAAAGGTCGTGTCTCTTGTAATGGCAAGATTTGAGTAAGTTGCGAGTATGGCTGACCTCGAGAAAAGAAGTAATAGTATGATTAAGATAAGAGTACGAGAGGAAAAGGATTGTGATGTATATGAACGTAGTGGTAAGACGACTTGTGAGATGTTAAGAATAAAGTTGATCGAGAAAAGATAAAAGGTTAAAAGTGTTACACTATGAGATCGAATACGAACGGGACAATGTGAATATAATGAAGATTGTTGTGAAAATAAGTAAAGCTTAGTGAGAAAGTGGCCAAAGCTATGATGTGATTTATGTAATTAGAATATAAAGGCAAGTGTGAAAAAAAAAAAAAAAAAAAAAAAAAAAAGATATGGAACGAATAAGGAAGGGTTTGAGTTAAAGATTAAGAGATGACACGAGATGATGTGCCTAGAATGTCATAAGTTGAGTAAAGGGAATTACAAGAAGGAAAAGTTTAACCGAGATATATTGGACCTTATGCGATTAGTTGAACATTCGAGGACGAATGTTCTAAAGGGGAAAGGATGTTATATCCCGCATTTTGTGCGTCGGAATATTTCGAGATCGAGTAAATCGAAGAAAATAAGTTCGACGAAAATTTGAAATCTTTGGGCGAATTTTAAGTCAACTATGGAGGCGCATATCTCATAGTATATGTGGAGTTTTAAGGTGTTTTAAAGCCTAAAATGAAGTTCGTCGAGTCTAGTTTGTAATGCAACAAACCGTTCATTGATAGGACATCGGAGTAGAGAATTATAGACGTTACAAACTGAGCGTACGCAGAAACAGTATTCGGTACCGCGGTACCGCTACGATGCCCCCTCTGCACTGATGATCTTGTGGCTACGATAAACCGACGTTGGCGAGTTTTTTAAAAGGGAAACTTCATTTTATTTCACAAAAAAGCTCCACAAATTTCCGAAATTTCGGCAAGAAAAAGAAAAAAAAAAGAGAAATCTTGAAGCCTTCAACTTTGATTCAAAATTATAATTTGTTTGTATTCCTACTAAGTTCAAGATTCTCTACAAAGTGGTATAAATATCATGGCAAGAAAGAGCTTCTTTTGGCAAGTGGAAAAGTTGGAAAAGGGTAAGAATTTAGTCTTCTTTTATATGTTATGTATGGTTGTGTATGTTGTGGTGTGTAGGAATGAGGGAAATTCATGAAAAATATGGACTATATGTTGAGGCCGTGTGGTTGTGGTATAGTATGGAAAGGGATGAATCAATTTTCTTAAGTATTTTGGTTGTTGTTACAATGGAATCTATGATGAGAAATGGAAGTTTGATAATTCTAGTTCAAGTTGTAGTTGTCGGGAAGTTGTTTTAGAAGTTAAAGTGAATTGAATATAGTGTTCTTGTGTTTATGGAAACTAATGTTGTTAGTGTGAATTGTTGGTGTGATTTATGAAGTTGAAAGAAAGAAATATGTTGTCATTATTCTTGTTGAGTTTGGATAATTTTAGGTAGTGTGTTGGTTCGGCCGCTTGAAATGTCGAGCGGACTATTTGAAACATTCTTGACCATTGTTTGGAAGGTTTCGAATTGGTATTTGAATATGTGAACAATTATGAATTGAATATAAATGAGATGCCATGGAATTGTAAAAAAGAATTGGTAATGTTAGAACGTATTTTGAAATAATTGTGAAGTTGGAAGATATGATTGTTGGTATTACTATTGTTAAATTGGCCGAGTTGCATTCTCGGGTTGTTGTTGTTAAATTGGCGAGTTAGATTCTCGGGGATGGAGCATTTACGGGGGGAAATCTTGCCGAAATTTTGTAGACGAATGTTAATTCAAGATTGAATTTCTAAAGGCTCTAATTAATGTTTGGTAAATGTGACCA
Organism: Lycium ferocissimum; assembly: GCF_029784015.1. NCBI lineage: Eukaryota > Viridiplantae > Streptophyta > Magnoliopsida > Solanales > Solanaceae > Lycium > Lycium ferocissimum. The sequence continues at coordinate 10,974 of NW_026716005.1, forward strand.
TTTATAGATTTTGGAGAGTTTTGAACTTGGATTTGGAGAAGCGTAAGAGACGGAAAAGGTATGTAAGAGCTTACCACTTTCTTTCTTTGGCATGTCCTAGATGTAATAAGCTTGAATACGTGCTTCGGGGATCACTCTAATTCTAGAAATCCGAGGTTGAGTTTTGTTACTATTCATTCGGTAAAATTGAATTAAATGGCTTATGCTTCTTTGTAAATAAATGTTCAAATGCTCATAATTTTTGAAAACGAAAGAGAAATGACTTGAAATCTTCGAGGATAATTTAATGAGACATAATGACCACATTTTTAGGTTCGTTACACGATTAGATCCGAGGTGGGCCCACAACACCCGAGACCTATGTATATTACTTTGTTTGTCTTATTTCCGTACGATTCTCGGCGAAACTTTTTTGACTAATGTTCGAGTTTGTTATAAGTGTTCGGTAATTCAGATATGAGCATTCGGTTCGACTATTTGGATATAAACGCTCCGATACGAATGATTTGATATGAATATTTTGATATAAGCGCTCGATGTAAATATTACCGAAATAGAAAATCCGATATAAGTATGCAAACATAAGAGTGATATATAAGCTTTGGGTATAAGTAAGTTGATATGAATATTTTACGCAAGTCTTAATGTTCTCCATACACGACCCGGGATCGCTTGGAAAGTCCGAAGGGCACGTATGTTAAATACTTATAACTCTCCGATGCTAACTCGGCGAGAACCCGAGACTTGTTCGAATCTTCAAATGTTGATAAGCGTATGTATTCATCGAGTCGATTTCATATGCATATGTTTACGCACTACTCGCTTTCGTGCGCGACTCAATGTATCTTTCCGAGTCCGGGCCGGGGCATGTTATGATTTCGTGTGTACGTCACGATACGATTCTGATTCACTGAGTCCCGGGCCGGGACATGTTCTCGTGCACACTTCTGCATTATTCACCGAGTCCCTCGTACTTGCGGGCCGGGACACGTTATCTGTATGTGATCATGATGAGATGTTGTGGGGACGGTGGCCAGGATGGCGCGTGATTATTATTCACGAGACCCCGATGAGAGGGCGGGACACGTTATGTACATATGATTACGGTATGCATGATTTTATCTACCGAGCCCCTTAATAAGGGCCGGGACACGTTGTTTGCATATATGACATCGATTACGCTATACATGATCCTTTTCACCGAGTCCCTCATCGAAAGGCGGGACACGTCACACACATATGAGATTTATGATTTTGACATGCATGTTTTCTGTCGAACATATGTCATCTTACGAGCCTTACGTACGTTACGTATACATCCGATGTATGTCGATATGTACGTACGATTTGTATGTTCGTATTTCGTCCGTTATATGATATCATCCGGGCACTCGTACGTTACGTATTACGTACGATATACGACATCGCGCTAACATTACGTACGTTTGATATTCCGTTCGATATATGATCCCGTCTAAATGTTCTGTACGTTCTGTGCTCCGTCTGACGTGTGACATCACCGGGCGTTCTGTATCTTCTGCACCTCTTCGGACATGCGGTCTGTGAATGCAAATTAAGCGTTTTAGGTATTTTGGTTGACCCTTTATTTTCTGTACACTTTTGGCTTATGAACAGGTATGTATGAATTGTGTCTGAAAGGTATGTGTCTGGTACTCGGAGTTATATATGTATACTTACTTGATAGTTCCGTCTGTTCCAGTTATAGTTTTGGTTATTTGTATTGCATGCCTTACGTACTCAGTACATATTCCGTACTGACCCCCTTTTTTCGGGGGCTGCGTTTCATGCCGCGCAGGTACTCCCAGATGAGCGGAAGTGATTATAGAAGATGTTCCAGCGAAGATGGCAAGCTCCACTTTCCCGGAGTACTGCCGAGTCAGAGTCTGTCTGATTTGATTTTCTGGATCTGTGTTAGAGACTTTGCAGACAGCGTCGTGGGTATGATATGTCAGTCGTCGGTCATAATTACAGATTTTGTCAGACCTATAAGTGTATTCCCATGATTATTCAGGGTCGGCTGCCCATCACACCGACATGTTGATTTGTTTATGTAGTAACCTTGTATGAAAATGTTAAGGGTTGGTGTGAAGTTGTTGTAAGTTAAATGTGAGAATATAAGACTTCATTATGTATTCCATGATTATTGTTATAGTTGTTTAGTTGTTTTGCAATAGATTTGAAAAAAAATTTTGTTAGTTCATGAGTTGCGTTTGAATTTAAGAATGTCTTTAAGGCTTAACCATGGGATGAATCCTTCTAAATGTAGATTTTCCAAGCTTCGACGGTGAACGTTTAGTAGTTAAGAAGACAAAGAGGTACGTAAGGCTAACCCTTCTTTCTTAAGGCATGATCCCGTCGTTGTATACCTTCTTGTGGATTCCATATGTCTTCCAAGATGACTTTATTCTTAGAATCGGTAAGGCTCTTATTCTCGATAATCTCATGATACCGTTGGTCTCGTCCTATAATAGTTGATCCTACAGAAGGATATAATGAAGTAATAGTGACGATGATAATGTTGAGGATACGTATGTACCTATATATATATATATATTTATATATGTGCATCGAAAGAATGACTGTTAAGAACACTAGCTTATATGGCCGGGTATGATATCTATCGCGCGCACACCTATAGTTGGGTACGGATAACAACTGAGCCTTGGTAGGCGGGTACGTATAACAGAGCTTTATTATGGTCGGGTGTGAAAGATACCGAACCTGGTCGGGTGATACTACTATAAGTATAAATGTATGAAATGGAAGGTTCCCATTAGAAAGAGGGTAAGTACATATAATGAACAACGCTAGAGTTATAAATGGCTTTATCCTCCCATGACTCTTCTATCTTATGTTATTTTCTCATGCTTTCTTTATGCTATTTATTATGCTTTGCCTACATTTATTATTCGTGCGTGTCCTTTTGTTTGTGGACGTTGCGTCATTCCCGCAGGTGGATGGGGAGATAGACTTGATCCTTGAGCTGCAGCATTCGAGATATTGCTTAGAGGAGCTCCATTTGATCTGGAGCTGCAGCTATGGGTACTATTCTTTTGTGTATAGATGGGCAAGATGGGGTCTGTCCGTCCTTATGATGATGTTTCATACTCTTCTTAAAGGCTCGTAGACAGTCTTGTATAATGTAGATGTCTTTTGCCTTGTCGGCTCATATTTTGATATATTATTTTGTTAGCCTTGTCGACTTGTGTATATGTATATGGGCATAGTCATTGACGCTGATATACAAAAGCGCTTTAGCCGTTGGAAATGGTATTATGAGGCATAGAATTGTTAATAGGCCATGTGGCTCACCTAGGTATGAATGTGAATGTACGATGAGAGGTGCCCGGTGGGTTAGCTCCGGGTGCCTGTTATGGCCCTCCGGTTGGGTCGTGACAATTACCTTCTGAGGAGGAGATCAAATCAGCAGTTTTTGGACTTAGCAGGGACAGTGCAAGTGGTCCTGATGGTTTCACTGGCTGTTTTTTCCAACATTGTTGGAACATAGTGAAGGAGGACATTATCAACATGGTAAGAGCCTTCTTTGTTGGATATGAACTTCCCAAGTTCATTACTCATACAAACCTGGTACTGCTGCCAAAGAAGGACATAGTTGAGACTTTTTCTGATCTCAGGCCAATCAGCCTGAGTAACTTCAGCAATAAGATCATTTCAAGTCTTTGCATAGAAAATTTGGTTGGTGTGCCACTATTAATTTCCAGTAACCAGTCAGGTTTTGTGAAGGGGATGAGCATAGTAGAAAATGTGTTGTTAGCACAAGAAATAGTCAGAGATATTTCTAAAAGAATTGAAACTGCTAACATGTTAGTTAAATTGGATATGATGAAAGCATATGATAGAGTTTCTTGGTTGTTTTTGACTAAGGTACTCAGGAAGTTTGGCTTCAGTGAAATCATTATTGACATGGTGTTTAATTTGGTTTCTAGTAATTGGTACTCAGTGCTCATAAATGGCCAAACACATGGTTTCTTCACCTCTTGAAGAGGAGTTATACAAGGAGATCCACTACCTCCTACTTTGTCTATTATATCAGCAGAAGTTCTCTCTAGAAGTTTAAATGCACTTTTAGAAAAGGACAGATTCAAACCATTTGGCATGCCTAAGTGGAGTCCTCCTATTAATCATCTCTCATATGCTGATGACACCATATTATTCTTGTCCGCAGAGAAAGAATCAGTTAAGCTTATGATGAAGAAAATTCAGCAGTGAGGAAGTGTCACAAGCAGTTAGTCAACTTGAATAAGAGTGCTTTCTATGTTCATCATAAAGTTTCTCAAACTATGGTTAGAAGAATAATGGGAATTACTAAGATCAGAAAGGGATCCTTTCCTTTTACTTATCTTGGTTGCCCAATATACTATGGAAGAAACAAGATTGCATATTATGATGACATAATAAAGAAAATTGGCAGAAGAATACAATCTTGGCATGGGAAGATGTTGTCCTATGGTGGAAGGGCTGTATTGATTTCAAATGTCCTGCAGAGTATGCCTTTGCCTATTCTTTATGCTATGAGCCCACTAATTGGAGTCATCAGACACATACACAGGCTACTGGCTAGATTTTTTTGGAATTATGAAAGGGATACAAGGTGCAGACACCGGATCCAATGGGAGGCTGCTTGTCTACCAAAGGAAGAGGGTGGCCTTGGTTTTAGATCAGTTTTTGACATGTCAAATGATTTGTTCTGCAAATTATGGTGGAACCTAAGAACAAAGCCTTCTCTATAGGCTTCACTCATGATCAACAAGTATTGCAAGAAATTGTATCCTATGATAGCCATTGCTAGGGGAGGATCCTGTACATGGAAGAAGATGGTTCTTGTCAGGGATTTAATTGAGCGTCAAATTTGATGGCAGATATGATAGGAAGATGTTAGTTTCTGGTTTGACAACTGGACTTCACTAGGTGCCTTATATCGTGTTGTGGAAGAAAATCATGCAGAAGAGGAGATTGAAGTGAAACAGTTTAGTAATGGAGGAGAATGGAATTTGAGTGCTTTGACAGAACAGCTTTTTGAGGATATTGTTCAACATATAGTGCAAAATATCTCTCCAGCAGTAGATACATTGCCTTTGGACAAAACCTGGTGGATGTTGGAACAAAATGGTAACTTTTCTGTCAAAAGTGCATGGAATTATATTAGATAGAAGGATGAGAGGGAAGATATTTACAAGTGTATGTGGGAGAGAGGCCTTCCTTTCAAGATGTCATTCTTTAAATGGAGAGCATGGAAATTTAAGCTGCCAATAGATCAGGTTCTTCAAAGTTTGGGAGTGAGCATGCCATCAAGGTGTTGGTGTTGTCAAGAACCAAAAGAATAAACCATGTCACATCTCTTCTTAACCTCTCCAGTAGCTACCAAGCTATGGAGAATGTTTGTTTCATGTGTAGGTATCAATATTGAAGGCTTGCAGCTTAGTCAAGTGATCATAAAATGCTGGAAAAATGATGGACTGTCGAAGGGGCAAGCATTTTGTTGAAGGCTATACCAGCAGCTTATCATGTGGAAATTGGAAGAGAAGAAATAAAATCAAGCATGGAGGAAATATGACAAATTCCAGTTTGGAATATCAGGTTCATAAAACTATTTGGCAACTGGTGAGGCTTAAGTTTTTATGACTAGCTCAGGTACCACTAGGATGGCCAGAGTTGTTGGATTGCTTAGAAACATGGAGGACAATTTTGCATTACAAGAAAATCATATGGCAAGCACTAGCAGAGGAACACATAAAGATCAACACAGGTAGAGCTAGTAGGGGTAATCCAGGAACAAGTTCTTATGGCCATTGTTGCAGAAATGACAATGGAGATAGCAGACACAACCAATATGGTAGCAGAGGCTGAGGCAATCAAAGAAGATCTATATTTCTGTATACTTAACGGGATCGCACATATTATACCCCGTGTTTTCAGAGCATGAGTTTGACATATACCTCATCGTAGTAATGGGATGTTTTGAAAGGCACAAGCCATGGAGAGTACGTAACAACGAAGAAAAATGGTGAATTACGATCTCGTAAGTCGTAATCGGGAAAGAATATTTTAAAACACGGGAACATGGCCATTATTAGTGTAATAAGTGATAAATATCATGTATGGAGAATTTTGGAATATTTCGGGATTGAGTTAAATTGAAGAAAATAAGTTCGACGAAAATTTGAGAAACGGGACGGATTTTTGTCAACTTTGGAGGCGCATATCTCATAGTGTATGTGGAGTTTTAAGGTGTTTCAAAATCCTAAAATGAATTTCGTCGAGTCTAGTTCGTAATTCAATAAACCGTTCATTGATAGGACATCGGAGTAGAGAATTATAGACGTTACAAACTGAACCGTCGAGCAGAAACAAGATTCCCGCGGTGATCGCTACGCAATCCTACTGCTACAAGAAAAAACCGACTTCAACATTCCGTTTTAAGGGACAAAAATCTCATTTTTTTCAGCACAAAAGTTTTCAATATTTCAGTAAAATTCAGCCATAAAAAGGGCCTCTCATGCCACCTAAAATTGAGGATTTTGAGTGAAATTTCAAGCTACGAAGTACTAATCGAAGCCCGGGCAACGCGTAGTCACGAATATAATTTCATTTAGAGTTAGAGGAGCATGGGAACAAGAAAATGTTGAAGAATTAAGTGAAGAAGGTAAGTTTTTAATCCCTTTTTCATATGTTATGGATGGTTTATGTGTGTTGTGGAGTGTAGAAATGAATGAAATTCATGAAATTGGGATGTAGGTATTGTGGCCGAATGGTGGCTGTTTTGTAGAACATAGTGGATAAATTCTATTTAGTATTTTTGGTTGTTGTTGCATGGATTCTATGATGAAAATGATGGTTTAATGACTTAATTGGAAGTTGGAGTCGTTTGTAGGTTGTTAGACAAGATAATGTGATTTTAATGTGGTTTCTTGAATTTATGAAAATGATGTTGTTAATGTGTGGAATGTTGGTGTAGTTTATGACTTTGGAAGAAAGAATTGTGTTGTTGTTGTTCTTATTGAATTTGGAAGGTTTCGGGTAATGTTGTAAGTGGTTGGGCCGTTGGAATGTTGTGTGGATTATTTGAAATGTTCTTGAGTTTTGTTTGAATGGTTTCGGATTGGTATTTGAATGTATGAGCATTGGAGTTGGCTTAATGGTATGTGGTGATTTGAATGTAAATGAAATGCCGTCGAATTATATAGAAAAGAGTTACTAATGTTAAGATGAGTTTTGAATCACTTGTTGATGTTGCTAGTATGGTTGTTGGTGTTGTTGTTGATGATTTGGCCGAGTTGAATTCTCGGGGTTGTTGAATTTACAGGGGAAATGCTGCCCAAATTTCTGTAAATAAAGTGCTAACTTAGAATTGGATTTCTAAGCGCTTATGACTAATGTTTGGCGCCAAATGATGTTATTGTAGATTTTGAGAAGTCGAGACTTGAATTCGGATTAGCTTAGGAAGCGGACAAGGTATGTAAAGCTTAACCCTTCCTTCTTTTGGCATGCCTTAGTTGTAAATAGGCTATGATACGAGCCTCGAGGAAATTCTATTCATGTTATCCAAGTATGCCTATGATTCTCATTTGCATTTTATCTTTGACATCGTAATGTGATGGAATAATGGCCCTTATGTCTTTGGAATAATTGGTTTTCAAAATGTTGCATAAAAAGTTTTGTTCTTAAAAAGTTCTACGTCGGAAAAAGGGCCGTAACTTTCGAGACAGAAACGGATCGCCTCGATATGTTCGTAGGAGGTTTTCGGTAGCATATGATGACTATGTCTTTCATAGGCGGGCCCGGGATTGGGTGCACGCTCGTCCGTGGGTCCCGCGACTTTTCTTTGTATAGTTCGACGACCTTGAAAGAACTTAATGTGGCTATGATTCCGACCACCGAGTATGATTACTTATTTATCTGTCGAGTTTGAAATGAGGATTTTTATGCATATGATTTTGATACGTAACCATGATTTCTAAAGTTCTATTTGATATGTCCCCGAGTGGCATTCGGGGGAAACCTTGATTTGACTATTCTCTGATTTTAAATAATGATTCGTTTTGACTATTCAATGGAGTTTTTGAAAGTGATTTAAACTGCATATAGTCTCCCACGACTCTGCTCGTGCATGTGGTTGTTATATCTTTCGCCGAGTCCCGGGCCGGTTATGTTGTCGTGCGCACTATGTGATATTCCGGAGTATGATGTGTCCGGTTCGCCGAGCCCCTCCGCTATAGGGCCGGGTACCGTGTATATCTGGTGTTATGATGTGTCCGGTTCGCCGAGCCTCCGTTATAGGGCCGGGTACCGTGTATATGTGATATGTGATATGTCGGGTTTCGGAGATATGAAATCTTCTGGAGTATGATGTGTTATGGCGCCATTGACGGGCGGGCGACCATATTCTAAGAGCCCCATGCATGATTTATGTTTTGATAAGTAAGTATTCTGGCATTCTGGATTTTGCATTTACTTTTCTGTACTTCTGGTTTTGACTATGATCCTGTTTATTATATTTCATGCTTTGCATACTCAGTACATATTCCGTACTGACCCCCTTTCATCGGGGGTCAACGTTTCATGCCGCGTTGTGTACTGATACTTGTTTGGATGATCCACCCAGCTTAGGGTTCCGTTCGCCCGTCTTGGAGCGCTCCCTTGTTCTGGAGCCTATGTTTTGGTCTGTATTCTTCCGATGCATATGTATATATGCGATTATGGGCACGGCGGGCCCCCGTCCCGTCATATGATTCTGTTATTACTCTTAGAGGTCTGTAGACATATGTGTGGGTTGTGGGTAGTCACTACTCAGTTATGTCTGTGTGATTTGTGTTTTGGACGTCCCCCCGTGTTCTGATAGCCTTGCTGGCTTATATGTGATATCATTTGCTGAAAGTTGTGACAACGATATGTATATATGTATTTGTGATGATTTGAAGCATGCGTTTCACTTTTTTGTATGTATAAGATTTGGTTATGCCAAATGCCTATGATCTCGTGTCCCGACTTTTGTATATGCATAATATGTTTGTACGCCGTTTATGGTTAACGGTGCGTATGGGTGCCGGCCTAAGCCGGCACTAGTCACGCCACGGGGTTGGGTCGTACAAAAGTGGTATCGCAGCGGTTCGTCCCTCGGATTGTCTACGACCGTGTCCGGGCAGTCTTGTTTATGGTGTGAAGCCGGCCACACTTATAAACAGGAGGCCGCGGTATTTAGGAATCGGACCCTTTTCCGTCTTAGATCGTGCGATAGAGCCAAGTCATAGTAAATGAAATTCTTCGTACTAACTTTTGATTTCACACAAGAACGACATTGACGTAAGAAAGCGATTGACGATATTGGAAGTTACAAAGCACGCAGTAAGCAAAGGCACGAAAGGTATATGTTGAATAAGGCATTTTCAAATGTAAAAGTTGAAAAACGAAAGGGAAAGTAAACAAGAAAGTGTATCAAAAAAAGCTTCGAGTTGGACATACGAGGTAAGTCCACCGTTTTCATACCGTTGCCGCATCGGGAGCCCCGTGTGGCCTGTGATTTGATATATATATATATATATATATATATATATATATATATATATATATATATATATGTTGGCCCCGTGAGGCATTGTTGGTAGTTCCTATACACAGTTTTGAGATAGTAAGAAATACGAGGAAACTCGCCGAAATTTTTCAGAAATAAAAAGAGAATGAATATGGGTTTGTAATATGTCTTGAAAGGTTGTGTCAATAGTAATGATAAGATTTGACTAAGTTACCGTACGGCCGATCTTGAAAAATAAGTTAACTACCGAATTGATGGTAATAATTAAGGAGGTCGATATTGACATGGTGAAAAGAATTTGGAAAGGGCTTGTGATATTAAGAGATGACTTAGAAGAGGTTGGTAAATCTTGATGAGAGTGTTATATTAAGGTACCAATTGAATTGATAGCAAGGATAAATTATGACGAGTCTATAGTTAGAAGAAATAATAATATGATTGAGACAAGAGTATAGAGGAAAAAGAATTGTGACGGATATGAATGTACTGACAAGACAGCTTGTGAGATATTAAAGATAAGATTGACCAGAAAGGGCAAAAAGTTAAGAAGTGTGACACTATAAGGTTGATTACGAACAGGATATTATGTGAATATAATAGGGATCATTATGAAAATGCGCAAAGCCTGGCGAGGAAGCGACTAAAGGATATGACGTGACTTGTGTGACTAAAGCATGAAGGTGAGTTATCAAAAAAAAAAAAAAAAAAGAGGGATTTAGAAGTTCTTCTATAGGAAAGTTCGAGAATAGAGATTATGAGATAATGGAAACGATAGCGAGCACAAAAAAAGAAAAAGAGAGAGGAGGAGATGAAAAAAAGAAAGGCAAGATAACAAAGCCATAGAATAGATTATGACATCTATAGCCAAGAACACGAGTAATATCGTGACGGAACCGTGAAAGACCAAGCCTTAGAAAGATGAGCAATGAGGTAGAATGAGTGCTAGGAAATAACCGGTATGATAAGAACAAATAGGAATGAACAGAATATGATTTGAAAACGAGACAGGTATTATGTAGGAGAAATATTTTCCGAAGGACATAGAGGTATTATAGAATTTCTCGTGCGCAAAAAAGAAGGATGGACGTAGACTGGAAAAAATATGGTAAGGGGATGCTAAAGGAAGCACCCAAGATAGATGTAATTAAGTGAGTGCGAATCTGGAACGAAATTTAAAGGGGTAGTGCGACGACATAATAAATAGTTATGAACTTTAAAGAGTAAGTAGATGATATAGATGGCGGTAAAAAGATGCTTATTTCTTTAAGAGAACGGTTTAAGGACGGTGGTGCAATATGATTTCATTAAAGAGGTAAATGATATAGATGGCGATAAAGATGCTATATGAGTGGACACTTATCGTCGGAATATGAGTGCCACCTAATTGAGAATTCGGAATGACTACAAATATTAGATAATTATTGATTGGAGTAAGAGACCCATTCTGATTCGGCAGGAGACGTGTTATGAGAACGCTTTGAAGCCTGTCAAGACTTCAACTTACTCTAGATTATGTGCTGAAGGTCATGCGATGAGGTTGACGCGATCATATTAGCATTAGAACGTCATTATTTCATCGCAGTCCCAAAGTTAAGCGTCCGGAGTGGGGAGCAATTTCGTGACGGGTGACCCCCTGGGAAGTTTACTAAAAGTCTTATGGAATCGGACATAGGAGAGATAAATGGGAAGCTAGAGTAGCCTAAGAGAAACCAGAGTATACATAGTGGGCAGGAACCTAAGAGGTCACGTGGGACGAGGCATCGAACCGGTGAAAGGAAAGAAGCGTGCGTTACGGCTCCAAAATCAAAGGTGAGATGGATAGCGTTTGGAAATATTTTGTAAACAAGATGTTAGCGGTTATGTATACGTATGTATATGATATCCCATACATGGCTATATTGGAACCCAGCGATCAACGTTGTGACATGTTGGAAGGTATTAATCGGACAGGGTAATGAAGTTCAAGTGAAAGAAAAAAATGGCACGAGCGTTATGAGGCAAGCGATCATGCCGTTTTCACTATAGGTTAAGCTTAAAAGTTCTAATGCAATGATATTTGGAAAGGAAAAAAGTGAGTAAATGGAAGGTAAGGTAACCAAAATGTCGGAAAAGCGAAAGGCAAAGCACGACACTATTTGGATAAAAATATGAGGGTAGGCGTGTGAGAAGGATAGTGATGGTATGGAACCAAAGAGGAATGTGTGGGGTTGGAAAATAGACTTCGACAAGTGGGACGAAAGGATAGTGACCACGACAAGGAACGAGAAGTAAAGGAAAGAATGATTAAGCCGTGCAACAATGCTAAGAGATTCCTAACTCTCGCAAGATAAGTGACCACGACGATGGACATCTAAAAACTATTGATGTATTAGGACCTCCTTAATGAAGGGGGGGGGGGGGGAGAACATATTGAACTTGAAAGAGATTATGGCGTTCTCATGCCCCGAAGGGCAAATTTATTAGCTTGGAGCCGAGTTCAAAACGATCGCTAATACAAGGAAATTAAAGACGCGTATAATTGTGTCTATGAGAGAATTGTAAGCGAATAAGCTTTCCGTAGCCCTATGCTTTGGGATGGTATTGTAAGATTTGAGGGATAAAGCTTAGAGAAAAGTTATGGCGAGTAAAAGCTAGGGAATAGTTGTGGCAAGAGCCCCAGGGATTTAACTTAAACCCGTATTGTGAGCGGCCATAAGTGTAACTGTACTGTGAAGGATAGCGAAGGGTGCAGAACCATTACGTATATACACACTTTGGATCGATGGAAGTAGCCCTGGGAAGGGCGTGAGGAATAGTTCGAAGGACATAACCATAATACGCACTAACGACAAAGTTATGTTAAGAGCACTTAATGTAAAGGTACATGGTGACAAGAATGTAGGGATTAATGACGCTGACCATTGAATCGCAAGGAGTTTGAAGCAGGCGAACTCCTGGAGATCACTCCCTGTAATAGATAAGGTCACTAGTGAACCCATACGCATGTCACCCCCGCACTGACGCGACGTACCGAGCGTACTATTTAGACGCTTATGAATATGTTGCGGTCGCGTTATTGATTTTTGTGAGGCAAAATTTCGGGGATGATTATCTCGCTACTTGCGAAGTTTGCCTATAATAACAGCTACTATTCTAGCATCCGTATAGTCAGCATTAGGCTCGTGTGGCAAGCAGGCAAAAGGTGTCACCAATTATTTGGTTCGATAAACTAAGCTAATTGGCCCGTATGTTCAGTATCAAGCACTGACAAAATGAAACTCATTCAGAACGATCATTAGCAACTCAAAGTCGATAGAAATCATACGCACAATCGACGTCGACGTTTAGGTTCCGCATTGGTGATCGGGTAATTTCGAGAGTGTCACCATCAAGGGTCTTATAAGATTCAGCGAGAAAGGAAAGCTAAGCCCGAGATACATTGGGCCTTATCAGATTGTTCATAGGGTAGGCAAGGTTGCCTATGAATGGGACTTTATCGATTTGGAAGCAAGACATCCTCCCTCACGTGTCAATGCTTCATAAATGTATTGGTAACCCTTTTAGAGTAATTTCCCATGGATAATGTTCAGGTAACGGAGGAATTGTCTTATGAGAAGAACCCTATAGCTATGCCTTAATCGCCAAGTGAGAAGGTTGCATACTAAAGATGTGGCTTCCATCGCAGTATTGTGGCGAAATAA
>NW_026716006.1:0-18537 GCF_029784015.1 Lycium ferocissimum
TTGGGTTTTTTTAAAATTTTGAAGATAAGAAAAGTAATTTGCACGAAAATGGGGCTACAAAAATCTGCCATTGTTGGAGGCAAACGAACCCTTTGTTCGAAAATAGCAAGAGGTGAAAGAGATGGTCATGTGCGGCTCTGTTAGCTTCATTAAGTTTTGATACGCACGGGGATAAGTGGAAAAATATGCACGAAAATTGAGTGGCAAGTACGGGTTTCATGGTGAAAGAGGGACCGACCTCTGCTAAAAAATGGAGGAAGACGACGAGAGGGAGAGAGCGGAGGAAAGAGAGAAAGAAAGAGAGAGAGACGACCGAAGTTGAAGAGATTAGGGATTTGGGAAAAAGAAAATATGGTAGTCGGGTGTGGGTCTGGTCGGGTCGGGTATTGGGATTGTGGTACATTAATAATTCGTTTGGGCTCTATTCTTGGCGAAAATTGGGCCGTTTGTTTGGCCTCTTCCAATTTCTCATGTTTCTTTATAACTTGGAAAGTGTATGGAATAATCCCATAATTAGTAATTAATAGTAATAAGGATATAATTCAACAAACTATAAATATATAGATAATGTAATAATAGTGTAGAAAATGTTATCTAGCTTAACTTTATGATTAACAAGTGATAAATAAGTAGTAATGTGAGGTAATATTAAAATACTAATCGTAATAAAGTAGCGTTACTCGCAAATACCAAATAAAGAATAATAATAACATAGTGGTGAGTAAAAACTATTTAGATTATCAATAAAATTAGAAGCCCATGGAACTAAATCGGAATAGATGAGGGACAAAATTGGGTGTCAACAATATACACATGTTGGAATTATATATACACTTTCCTTACAAAAATGATACATATTATATACAAAAATAATACAATTTTCTATTCTATAATACACATTATATACACAAATGATACATATTACATGCAAAAATGATACATACCTTAGTGATTCATATTTTATACAGTTTCTATACATTATAGATAGGTACCGATACATACTTTTATACACAAATGATACATATTATATACAAAAATCACCTCAAATTTTTTTGGGATATTTCTTACTAAATATACACATATTATACATGTTTTGGGATGTTTAACTTCTAGTGGCGACTTTTTTAATTGCCATTAAAAAGCATTATTTCCACAAAAGTCTATTTTTTTTTAAAGCGCCTGGGGTTTTAATGACGACTTTTTAAATCTTTTGTGGCGACTAAAAGTCGCTATAAAAGACTTGCTACAGATTTTGGCTAGCGGATGAAAATAGTTTATGGGCTAATTTTTGGGTTTGGGAATAGATAGGCCAGCGTGTGGGATTATTTATGACCCAAAGTGGTATTTGTGACCTTTCCCCAAATTAAAGACCGGTACCTTTGAAGGACGATCCGCAAAAATGTTATTTCGCCGCATTTAGATCAAATTTGGGCATTTAAAAATGGAAAATTTACTTGTTATAGCTACTTTTACTACCTATTTAATGTTAATAACTACCTTTTATTAAAATTAATAATAATAGCTAATTAATTTTCTAAATTGCCCATTATAGATACCGGTAACTCCTTTTATCGTTCACAAATACATGTAAATAGAGAAACGCTATCTCATCTTCCCATTTTTGAAACGCACGTAATATACTTCTTAGTTTCTCTCTCCCTTTCCATTAATTTTAGCCTTTTTTTTCTCATCAGAATCTATCCATTACCATCAAGCACGATTCCACTACATTTACTGTGCCGAGATTCGTGGGTGGCTGTGTATTTGTGTAAGTTTTTCATTTTTTTGTGTATTTTAGTCAACTTAATTCTATATTCTTGACTGTTTTCAAAAATTATAACTTTCAATGCTTAGGGTGTTTTCCATTTTGAGTAGTGAAAATCATAAATTAATGGCGGATGAAAGCACGTACGGTAGGGTTACAAGAGGTATCCACATACTCTTCAAAATTTAGATTCCCCTTCGTTTGATTTGGGTATTTCTGACAACAACATGATGTTGATGCGAAATTTTCCGGTGAGAAACTTGTTCTGAAAGGAGATCTAAGAAAATCCATGATCCTTAGGAATCGAGAAATCCTTCAACCGTTAATTTGGAAAAAAAAATGATTTTGATACACACAAAAGAGGAGAAAAACATCCGCTGTTGCTTATAGTAGCAAAGGGAAAAAATGTTGTAGAGACAAACATGTCGGAGAACAACAATTAACGATGAACAAGCGGTATTTTTTCATTACTCGTCCACTTGATGTACGGATGGTGAATGAATACCGTGCTTGGCTTTCGAAACGATTGCGGCTGTGAGGCACGATAGCAAGTATGTGTTTTTCTCATAATTTTACATATAGTGATTCCGCATGATTTTTGTGAATAAGTTGAGGTATTTTGGTTTTTTGTTGGCGCGAAAGAACTACGAAGACCATTACAAAAAAAATGGACGTTTTGACAATGGAGTCAAATTCAATTTTGGCATCACCCGTCAATGATAAGAACTCGGGTTTTACCCGTTGTCGATGGATAGTCGACTTGGAATGACGAGGTGATTTTTATCGGAACGATATGCCTATCAACTAGTTGTTTTACACATGCACTTGGTGTATTTTTGCTTCAATATTTTACAAATACACAATAGCCGGAAGTATTTTCAGACATTCCTGCTTTGTGTTTTTATAAAATACGAGAGGTTAAAGAATTACATTTTACTACTACAAATTTACGTGTTTACTCGTGATCTAATTTATGTATTTTTTAACATAACACATTGACGTCATTTTCTATTACTTTCGGAAAGAAAGGAAAGTATGACAAAAGGAACAATTTCGCATTCACCACGCTTTGATCGCCTATTCAAGCACAGCATTGATGTGGTCCACCGTGCATATCGCAATGTTGAAACACGACAAATGTGGCAACTGAAGAGCAAGTATTGATTGAGTATGTTAAGGGCCACAGGCTTATTTCCAATGTCCCGTGGCATACCGTTGACAACGTGCTAATACCGGTGAATATACAAGAAGAAAATCATTGGTTATTGGTACTCCTTTCATTCGGGGACGGTATTTTTAATGATGAATTAAATATTTTATCATTAGTTTTTCATTCATTATTTTACCGCTGAATTCTTCTTTTTTTTTTTTTTTTTTTTTTAAAATGTACGAGCGTACGTATGTTTACAACTCGTATCAATCACCGGCACAACGCAAGCTTGTTAGGAATGAAATAAAAAAGCTTGCTACAACTGTTTACATTTCCTACATGGGTCGGATTCTATGTAAATCAAAAAAAGCATAGATTTGGTGAAAGACCCGGCATATGCGGATAAAGGGACGGATCGATATCCTTGAAGTTGTCTATGTTGATAACTGCGTGACAAGCTGTGGTAGCACGTAAGTTATAGACATACATTTTTTAAAATATCATAGAGTATCAAATACATGATATATCATATCAATTTATTATTCTTATAAAATACATGAGTTATTTGAACTTGAGATACCTTGTTTAGAACTTGAAACATATATTTTCTAATAAAAGTTTTTTTTTTTTTTTTTTTTTTAGGGATTTTGTGGTGTTTTTGCGACGTGTCCGAGTATTTGACATCGGTGAAAGGATTCATGTCATTGAGAGTACCTGCTTGTCCCGTATGAGATACGGTGCACTCTTATGGGACTACGGCGAAGGCAAGGTTGCGACAATGCGTGATAATGAAGTTCCACCAAGACCGATCGAGCCACCAATCGATTATGACACCGTAGATGCAATTGATGTTTGATAAATACTATTCGTGCATTCCATGTTTTTTGTCCTTTTTTTCATTACAACAAACAATCTCGATGTTTTTTAGATGTATTTTGACTTATGTTGGATAATTATCATTTAACCAAAGTAATCTCGGTGGGTTTTATGTTCCATATGTTTGAAGTACTTAGTTCCATATATTGTCAAATAAATCAAGTTTTGAAAAAATACAAGAAAATGCGACACCATGAATCCACAAATACATTTATTCACTGGTTCACAAAATATGTATGTTTTAATTCCCGATTCACAAAATATGTATGTTGTAGATATTTTTAGGTTAATAAACACATCTTGCGTATTTGATATGGATATTTCATCGGGATCCACGGACTATGAAGATTTTATCGTGCCTCTTGTTTTACTCGTGACTTTGGACCAACTTGAAAACCCCTTTTTTATAATTACCAAAGTTATCTTGGGACCAAGATACTTTTTTGTTAAGGAATTACAAATTTTATCTGGGACAGGCATACTCGTACCTTATGGGCGGACTTGGCATAAGTATCACAGAGCGGTCCCAGATAACTTTGATAATTCCTTCACAAAGTTATGCCGGGTCGGCATAAAAGTTTGCCCTTTAAAAGTATGCCCCCAGTACATAAACTTGTTAAGGATTTACTAAACTTATGCCGATGGGGGCATACTTATGCCTTATGGGCAAACTTTCTTGAAGCATATATATGTATTTTTTCAAGCATATAAACCAAAGTTACATGGAAAAGTATTATCGCAACCAAATGTCCATCCCGGATACAAATTCACACTTTGCACGGCAATACAAAGTAGTTAGCAATTGTTGATAGACTTCGGTAAATTTGGCATTCAAGTGCCACACCGATTGCATGTACGTAAGACTCCAAGAAACATTTTCCCATCTTTATTTTGAATGCTCCATCACAAAAGGACGTAGTACTGATTGTTGGTATGGCCTGGCACGCTAGAAGAATGGGGGCCGGCAAAATGAAATCAAATGGATCTCGCACGTTGCTAGACACAAATCGGTGCCACCGCTCCATTACTTGCCGCATTTTTGGTAGCTAGTGGCATTCGTTCGGGAGAAAGGAACATACTGCATTTCAAAATACCTGGGCTTTCTTCCGATAGACTTTGCGGCAGAGATTGCACAACATATTCACATCCACAAGTGTGGAACAACTTCAAATGGCGAGAGAGCTCTTGCCGCTATGAATTGCTATCCCTAGCTAAGTGTAGTTGATTGGCCGTCGTTTTTTTTAATGTAATAGTTGCTCCTAGTTTGACTTATACAAGTTAGTGAGTAGGAATTTTACCATGTACGGTTGAAGGTCGCCTTTAATTTGTCCGTAAAAAGTTTTTTGGATGGAATAAAATAGACTTTCAACCAAAAAAAAAAAAGTTTGCCTTATAAGGCAAAGTTTAAATTTTGTATGCCCCCTCAAGTGAGACTTTTAGTTACGTTTAACTAAAAGTCTGTAGGCGTACTTGTCTTGAGGGGGAGACTTTTAGTTATGCGGATCCCGCATAACTTTAACTTTTTTCTTAAAGATTTTATGTCGATCCGCATACACTCCCGATTCGCTCTTGCGATTTGTTCTCCTTCTTCGCCCACATACACCCTAACACCCATGTCATTGTGAATTTCCATTGGAATATAATCACCTTCAACCATGTATTTTATGCTTATGCTTTTCATTTTCGTGTCCAAATTCAATTGTGTTAATGCTTGTTGCTAATTCTCATACGTCGAATACTCCTTGAAAGTCACGGCATCAATTTTGTAATTGACGATTTATTCTCGTCGTTCCAAATACAGTGTCTAATCAATGATGAAATATTGGCCATTTCATAAAAAAAAAAAATTCCTTGAATCAACCGTGTCGACATAAACCCGTAATATGTATGCCCTACATAAGATTCACGTTCAAATTTAAATAATACATAGTTCGGCTAGTTCAGTTTCATATTGTTCGAAAATACATAGTTTATAAATACATAGTTCGGCTAGTTCGTTTACATTGTTCGTAAATACATAGTTTATAAAAATACATAGTTCAAATTTTAGAGCTTACATTGTTCGTAAATACATAGTTTATAAATACATAGTTTAGACAAAGTGCATAAATACATAGTTCGATTTACATTGTTCATAAATACATAGTTTACAAATACATAGTTTAGACGATTGTAAAAATACATAGTTTAGATATTATAAAAATACATAGTAGAGCTACTCCGAATTACATTTGTTCGTAAATACATGGTTTAGATATTGAATTACGTAAAAGAAATACATAGTTTAGATTCATGAATAAAA
This sequence comes from Lycium ferocissimum, assembly GCF_029784015.1. Classification (NCBI taxonomy): domain Eukaryota; kingdom Viridiplantae; phylum Streptophyta; class Magnoliopsida; order Solanales; family Solanaceae; genus Lycium; species Lycium ferocissimum. Next base: position 6,094 of record NW_026716006.1, read on the forward strand.
AAGATATGGCGGATCTTGGAAAGTTATTGATGAAAACTTCGAAAAGTTATTGGAACGTGTAAAAGAGAAAACATATTTCAATATAACATACACACATATTGTTACACTTTAAATACTTAGTTTTAGCTTCGTAAAAATAAAAGATATATGAACTGGATCCTTTTTTTTTTGATTCCAACAATTCATGTACATTAACATACTTACAATAAGATTACATTATTATTTTCGAAATATAACAGGATGAAGATTTAAATCAAAAAAAAAAAAAAAAAACCAAAATCGAAGAAATAAACAACTTTGACATTACGATCCAAGAAAACAATTGAAATCACCTAAATACAAATTGAATATACGAAATTTGTGAAATCAAAAACGGTCTTTTTGCACTCTAATTACCCGATGATTGTCGTGTTTATATCTGCATTTTCGTACGTGTTGAAGATTTATTTGAATTTTGAATTTTTACGTTATTGATCAATAACAATGAATGGAAGAAGAGAATCTTTTAAAAGGGGATATTACCTAATTATGTGGAAAGGAAGTTAAAAAATATATTGAATTCGCATTTAATATCACCACGTTTAGAGGCTAAAATATAAAATAAGTCGTTCCTTATTTACCGTATGCTCATGTATTCACGCGACAAGAAATACATCCGAAAACATACACAAATCGGTCGATTTTTAGCTACGAATTGTAACATTAAAAAGCAAGCTAAAATGGTAGTGCTCACAATTAGCGCAGGGGCCATTCGATAAATTTTACCTTTAAAAATCAGGTGGGACACATTGTCCTTTTAAAAGTATAACGGGCCTAGCCCATTCGACTCCTACTCCCGGGACAAGTGGGTATGGACTTGGCCCAAGTAATTAGTCTTTGAAATTACATTTTTTAACGCCGGATTGCCCTTAAAGGCTCTTTAAATTTTCGCTTCATATTTCATATTTGTTCTTTAAATTATGCCCTCATATTGCTGATTTTTAATTTTTGCCCTTCGATTCGAAACTTTGAGCGTTCACGTTTTTTAAATCGCGAGGTTCGAGGTAACCCCCCCCCCCCCCCCAAGCATAAATTAAAAAAAAATTGCAAGGAAGGTTTGCTCATACGCGTGTGCCGACTCGGCATATTTTTTTTTTAGTGAATTACCAAATTTATGCTCTGGGACCGGATACTACGCCTTAAGGGCCAACTTGACATAAGTATCAGTCCCAGATAACTTTCGTATTCACAAGTTTATGCCGATGGGGGCATACCTTTAATGGACAAACTTTTATGCCGGACTCCGTATACTTGTGAAGGAATTATCAAGTTATCGACCTCGCATACTTATGCCAAGTCTCCGCCTATAAGGCATAAGTACGACTGCCCGCATAACTTAATTCCTTCACAAATAAATATGTCGGAACACTGCTAACTAACCCAAATTTCTATTTTAAAACCAATTAAACATATAGTTAAATAAGATTTCTCCGTCCCAATTTACAACACCCTTTTCATTTTAGTAAGTCCTAAAAAGAATTGACACCTTTCTCAATCTAGTAAGTAGTAACGATTCAACTTAAATTTACCTTTTTACCCTTAACAAAATGATTTCGAGCCCACAAATTTATGGAGGAAAAATTGAAAACAACACAAAGAACATCAATACAGAAAAAAAAAATCAATCAGAGATCATAAAAAAACATAGAAATCAGCACCGAATTTTAAACAAAAAAAAAGAAGTGCATAATATTCACATAAAAACAAAAAATTAAAAATGATTAATACCTTCCAAGACCAAAAAGACTCATGATGATGAATTAGATATGTGAACTCAAAAAATTGGGATCTCTGAGAAGAACTTGAAGCTGCCCGAAAAGTGAGAAGGCCTTTTTATTTATTTGCGGGCAGGTGAGCGGGCAGTTTTATTTTTTTTTCTGTTTATAATTTCAGTGGAAGTGTCGAAAAATGCTGCTTAGCCCTCTGACTTCGCATCTCATGAAGTATTGACAGCTGACACCTCATATAATAATAAATAATGTAAACCTTAAAAAGCCTAGTCATAAAAAGGAAAATAAAATGAAATGGTTTGAGGTCAATGGTTTTAGTTAACGTAAAAATTGGTATTTAGTCGATGAAAAAGTTTTTGTACAGAATTTACATACTTAAAATATATTTAAATGTGTAGGATATGTTTCGTAAGATAAAAAAATTAGGTAACAAAATATTATCTCAAGATCATTTAAATATAATTTAGCTAAACACTATAATGTAGGCTTGAGACACGAGTGAGCAGGGTTGGAGAGGATGAGGGTGAAGATGAGTTGGGGTTGAGCATTGGGTGTTGGGTGCGGGAAAGGGCAAGGGGCGCGGGTAGGGATGTGGATTGGCGGAGTAGTAGGTCAAAGACAACATACATAAAACTTGTTTCCCTACTTTTACCAGGAAAATATTTTTTAAAATTTTAAGAAAAACTTTTTATCATAGAAAAATATTTTTCAAAATATGTGAAAATTGAAAAATATTTTTCACAAAATGTTTTCCTCATACCAAACACACCCTAAATGATAACTTTAGTAAAAAAAAATTAAAAAATTGTCGTGAATGATGTTGACTGGTGTTACTCACTGCCCATTATTTCGCCGCAACTATTATAGTTTAGGTCCTTAGGATAGATATTAGAAAGGATAAGTTTTCATCTTATATTAGTTTCATTTGCATTGTATCTTTCGTTAAAGTAGTTGAAGATACAAACATTGTTTCACATTACGCACCGAAATAGAAAAACCACACCTCGCATCCACCGACCTTTGAAGCGCATGGACCGTGGGATGAAGTTCGATGGCTATTCAAATTTCTTGTTAAACAGAATGAGCCCGAGGTAACAGAAGACCTATGTTATCGCTAATGTCGGCAGAGATTGAGAAGTACTTTTAAGTGGGGACAATTGAAAAACGCTGATTCCGGGTGCGTAGCGGTGAAAAAACATGTTCAAAAGAAACTCCAAACACTAGTATGTATAGGGAGAGCTTAGGTATAGTATAGTAGTACTGCAAAAAAAGGCATCTATAGGATCAAAGTAAGTTAGAGATATATATGACCATTACTAAAGAAAATTACTGCCCCTTTCTTATGATTTTTAACATGTACTTTTAGCTTAACACCTCTAATTAAAAGTTAAAGATGAAGTATTTTACCATTAGATTATATGTAACTTGTCTTTTCGAAAGACATAAAAAGATTTAGAGTCAGTTAATGTTCGGTCAAAAATACATATATTTAGCCATTGTCACCTCACATTTTATTACTTTTATCATCTTTTGAGTATTATTATATTACTTTGTGCTTAATATTATATTTTATTATGTAGGAACAAACAATTGAAAGATTAGAGAGATTTAGAACAAAATTGAATAAAATGCGAGAAAAAAAAGAGAAAAGAGGAGGGGTCATAGTGAGTTTGTCCCCTGTAAGGAAAGATAAAAAGAGAAGCAAGGAGTAAATGAAAAAAAAAAAAAAAAAAGGAAAGAACAAAAACGCACCTGGCACCATTTGTTCCTCGCGAAGCAGGACGCGAGCAATTTCATTGCGTCATTTGGTGCAACGCACTGAACAAATTTTCCGGATTTTAATTATTCCCAATTCGTTTTGGATTCGGTAATTTCATCTTGACTTTTTTCTACACCTATAAATAGTCCATTAACACAATTTTAACACAACTTCGGATATTTAAGGGAGCGAAAAGTCGTCATGGAGGTCGGAGATTATTGAGTTTTACTTTTTTTTTTCTCTGTACTACTCGATTTATATTTTCTTTGAAGGACCAACATCAACCTCATATCAGGCTTCACAACTTTTGAACCTTTGCCACCCATTTTTTACTTCCTTTTAGAACATTTGCCTTTTTGAAGTTACGATGGCTTTCGTAAAGTCACTGCAATCCCCGCATTTTGTCCGGACCTCGGGGGAAAATCAACTAATCCGCACTAGTGACTGGTCTTTCATCGAGGGAGTATCAACGATGTAACGACCCACCCGCTGATTTTGTCCTTGGGCCTAGGGCCCGCACTCGCTTTAAAACGCGTCCTAGGAGGGGGGATGTTACCACCTCTCATGTGTTACCCCGAGTGGGATTTTTCTTCAAGTTGAGGTGTCACTCCCCTCTTATGAACTCGGCGTCCTCGGCGGGTTGCCTCATCGCATGGGGTTGCCTGACTAAGCCGAGGTTTGCTTCACCTCCCCGATGCCTAAACTCGATTGAACTCGCCCTCATCGACAAGGCTTACATAGAGTGGCTCGATCCATTTAATGACCCGGCCTTTGGACCATGTCGCTGGCGGCAACCTCGACTTAAAACGCGTGGGCCAGGACGTAAGTCCTCGTTTACTTATATACCCAACATATCTCTTGTTTTTGCCATTGTGGGACTTTCATCCTAAGCTAGGATGTCACATAAACCTCCGCTTATGGACTTACGGTCCTCGCTGAGGTTTGCCCCGTGTGGAATTGCCTGACCTAAACACTAAAGTTTGCCTCGCCTACTCGGGATTTGCCTAAACTCAGTTAAACTCTGGTCCACCATCAACAAGACTGACACATGAGTAGCTCTGATACCATTTGTAATGACCCAACCCACTAGTGATATTGTCCGCTTTGGGCCTAGGCCCACACGACTTTAAAACGGAGGTAAGAGATGCTTACTTATATACCCAACACCTCTAATTTGTTATGCTGATGTGAGACTTTCCTCCTAAGTTGGGGTGTCATATACGACAACTGCACCATCAACACTCTTTGCCTCGGTCCTTCTAACAATGCGAGTTCTTGGGTTTCCTTTAACCTTATTTGAATGCTTCAACTGACACCTAATTCCAAGCCCCCTTGACGATTCAGTAAAATCATCGTCCTTAACAACAAACTTAGGATCAATTTTCAACCCTCTACCCGCTAACTTCACCGCAAGCTTTGATTTTTTCTTTGGAATCATCAGTATCGAGCTCTTACACAATGAGAGCACGTCGACCTTATAATGGAGAAAAACTAGGAAGAAAATAACAAAAAATTTTGAGAAGAAAGGCAGAATCATAGAGGAGTTTAAAGATAATGGAGAAATTTTGAAGAAAATCGGAGAAATTTTGAAGGAAATTCAAAAAATGAAGGTACACTACCTTTATAGTGATATGGTAGAATGGAAATTTGAAAAGGGATTGGGCTTTAGGCTCATGCGCGTCGCTGGGCTACTTGTGTCAATAGTTTGGGTTGAGCGTTTATTTTAGGGGCAATTTGCACGAATGCCCTTATTCGAGGAGTAGTCTTTAATTTTTGCCCCTCAAATTGCTGGTCCTTAATTTTTTTCCTTGGCTCAAAAGCCCCCGGTTCCCCGGTTCGAATCCTCGCTCAAAAATAAAACGCAAGGTAGAGTTTGCTATCTTCTAAGGCGAGTTTGCCTTGCTAGTATCTCTCGCGCAGTAGTTTACCTCATGCCTGAAGGCAAACTCTGCCTTGCGAATCCAACCTCACCCTTGCGATTTTTTTTTAATTTTTGACTGAGCGGGGATTCGAACCTGGAACCTCAGGGTATTTTCGGTCACTTTTTTAATCGAAGAGCAAAGGTTAAAGACCAACAATTTGAGGGACAAAATTAAAGGGAAAAGGACATTGTGTGTCCAGTCAGCCAAACTAATCCCACATTTGACCAATATTTGGGCTTAATACCACAGGCTGTCCGGGCGGCCCAAATTAATGCCAAAAAATGGCCGGTCGGCCCAAAATAATGCCAAGGCTGGCCGGCCCAACAGCCCAGGCGCTTAAAAAAAAGACTTTTTGTGGCGACTAATTCGCCACAAAAACGTCCCCACTAAACGACTGCTACAGAAAAATCAGGCTTTTTAGTGGCAATTAAAAAAGTCATCACTAAAGGTTAAATATCCCGAAACATGTATAATATGTGTATATTTAGTAAGAAATATCCCAGAATATGTATATGTATATTAATACATTTTTATATACATATGTTGGAATTATATATACACTTTATATACAAGAATGATACAGTTTTTTATATACATATCTTTGGAATTAATTATACACTTTATATACAAGCAGTTTATATACATATACTGGAATTAATTATACACTTTATATACATGAATGATACAGTTTATATACATATGCTGGAATTAATCATACATTTATTATACATAAATTATACATTTATTATACATATATTATACAATAATGATATGATATTTTTTTTACATATACGATAGTGATACATATTATATACACAATGATACGGTTTTTATGATATATTTTTTATACATATGATACACTTTCTATACAAGACTGATACAGTTTATATACACATGTTGGAATTATGTATACACTTTCCATACAAAAATGATACATATTATATAAAAAAATAATACAATTTTCTATTCTATAATACATATTATATACACAAATGATACATATTATATGCAAAAATGATACATACCTTAGTGATTCATATTTTATACTGTTTCTATACATTATAGATAGGTACCGATACATATTTTTATACACAAATGATACATATTATATACAAAAATCACCTCAAATTTTTTTGGGATATTTCTTACTAAATATACACATAGACTTTTAGTGGCGACTTTTTTAATTGCCATTAAAAAGCCTGATTTCCACAAAAAGTCTATTTTTATTTTTAAAGCGCCTGGGGTTTTAGTGGCGACTTTTTAAATCTTTTGTGGCGACTTTTAGTCGCCATAAAAGACTTGCTACAGATTTTGGCTAGCGGATGAAAATAGTTTATGGGCTAATTTTTGGGTTTGGGAATAGATGGGCCAGCGTGTGGGATTATTTATGGCCCAGTGGCCATTTGTGTCCTTTCCCCAAATTAAAGACCAGTGCCTTTGAAGGATAGTCCGCGCAAAAAATGTTATTTCAGCGCATTTAGATCAAATTTGGGCATTTAAAATTGGGAGAATGACGTATATATACATAAAAATAAGGTATAATTACAAAATATGACGATACATTTCAGTTTACAAAACATAACGATAGATTTCTTACAAAACATATACGAAAATTTTCACCGAAGGCTTAAAATTTTCGCTCAAAATTTTATGTATGAAAACTGTATAAAATATATATATCTCATGCATAGCTTAGAATTCTCACGTTTTTTTGTGTATGAAAAGTGTATAAAAGTGGTATGAAATATGTATATATATACAATTGTATAAAATTTGTATAAAGTTCTACAACAACATTGTACAACATTCATCTAATATTCATACAATTTTCATAAGTCACGATTCTACCATCATTCATACAATTTTATGCTTAACATAAGTCACGATTCTACCATTATTCATACAATTTATTACGCAATCTCCTAAGAACTAAACTATTAAAAATCATAATAATCAGATAATTTTCCAGAAACTAACTAAAATTCCTAATCATGTAATGTCACACCCTTGATCCGATAGGGTGTGATGAGCACTCGACCCTTACCTAGGGCCGAGCGAACCGGCCCGACTTTGTGACATTCATAATCATCGGGACTTTAGTCATAACATAAATACATAACGGAAGTTTTCGTAGAAAGTCAAACATACTTTTCATCTTTTTCAAATCAAATAAAATTTGTAGCATAAGAACTTATAACACAATGCATAATAATACGTCGCTTACATATAGTCGCTTACATAACCGACATCTTATACCCACGACATCGTCTACAAAAGTCTCTAACACAGAACATGGAACCATAACATAATAACCGACTCGGCAAAGACTCTGGAGAAAATGGAGGCTCGCCAATCTCAACCGGAACATCTTCTACTAATATCTTCAAATAATTGGGAATTGTGTACCGCGTACGAAACGCAGCCCCCCCCCCGAAGAGAAGTGGGGGTCGACGGAAAATGTATCGAGTATGTAAGCACTGGAATACATTAAACGTAATCATAACCTGACCGAGAAGCATTGCAGAACGCATAACCATCGAAATCATAGACTTGCCTTTGAAACATATCTCGTACATATACATATACATATAGCGTGTCCCGACCCTCTGGAGGACTAATACGGGTAAAATCATATCATTATCATATCATCATATCATCGAACATATATACCGTACCCGGCCCTCTAGCGAGGGACTGCGGAAGTGATCATATACCGTGACCCGGCCTCCAACGAGGGACTCGGTGAAGTGATCATATATCACCCGCCCCCTAACGAGGACTCGGTGGATAGCGTACCCGCCCTTTCGGGACTCGGTGCGAGTCATCATATGTATACCGCACCCGGCGGCCTCTAGTGGACTCGGTCCCTACCCGCCCTTTCGGGACTCGGTGAAATATCATATCAATCGGGCACGAATACGTACCCGCCCCGGACTCGATAACGATGTCATAGTAGGCACGGAGCGAGCAATACGAAGCCACATACACATACACACAATTCATTCAAGCTCAACAAATAAGTAACGTATCAACGCTCGTGTCACAGAATCATAGTCACATTAAGTTCCTTCCGAATGTTACTCGGGGAACATGTCAAATAGAGCTTCGGAAATCATAGTTACGTATTAAAATCATATGCATATGAATTCTCATTTCATACATTTACACGTATTCCATAGAATCAATCGAAACAAACACTATCATTTCAAAACCGAGCTAAATGGTCATAACAAATCCGCTTTTTCAATGGTACTTAACTTGTCAAAGAACCTTGCCATTATAGTTACGGATCGACATTATATACATACAATTCTCATTACAGATTTACCAAATAAGCAAGTAATCGTACTCGGGGGTCGAGGTGATAGTCATTTAAGTCCTCTCCAAAAAGTCGTCGGAACTATACAGAGGAAAGTCTCGCGGGCCCACGAACAAGTATCCAACCAATCCGAGCCCGCCTATGAACATTATAGCCTTAATACACTAAGTTAACCTCCTACGGACATATCGAAGCGATTCGAGCCTTTTGATGAAATTCTACGACGTTCGTAGTTACCGACTCTTTTACGAACACATTCTTTTATGCACATTCATATTTAATCATACACAAGGCATAAGAACCATAATTTAACTACGTTACGAATAATACGGATATAAGCACATAAGAATCATGAACATGCTCGGATCGGAGGAGTAGAGTTACCTCGGGGATCATATCATAGCCTAATTTAACTAAGACATGCCAACGAAGGAAAGGTGAGCTTTACATACCTTGGCCTCTTGAGATCTACAACAACATCAATAAGCATCGAACATTAGCCGTAAGCACCGAAGGACTCAATTCCAAGCCATCATTTTATCTACGGAAATTTGGGCAGCATCTCCCCTATAAATCCAACACCCCGAGAATCCAACTCGGCCAAATATTCAACAACAATACCAACAACCACATCAACAATATCAATAAGCAATTCCAAACGCATTCTAACATTAATAACTCCTTTCCACATAATTCAACGACACTCATTTACATTCAATTTACTTCATACATCAAGCTAACATCAGCGCTTACACAATCAAGTATTGATCCGAAACCATTCCAATAAAATTCAAGAACGCTTCAAACAACCCGCACATTATTCCAACAATCCAAACAATATACCAAGGAACCCGAAACCTTCCTAACTCCACATTAACAACAATAACATATTTCCTTCTTCCAGCACTCATAAACTACATCAACCATCCGCACGTTTACCACATTACCTTCATAAATACAAAAGCTACATTGGCAACATATTGGCTTCCAAAACAGCCCACAACAATTACGACACCAACTTGACACATTAAACTCCCATTTGCATCATTGAATTCATAACGACAACAACCAAAATACACTAAATAAAACTTGTTCTTCACTCTTATTCCACACTACCCATGCACGGCCAAACTCATGCTCACGGTTCCACATCAACATATAATGGTTCATGATTTTTATCTGTTTCATGAACTCCATTCATTTCCATGCTCCACAACATCCACAAGCCATGTATAACATATGAAAATAAAGATTGGACCTTACCTTTTCCATTCAACCTTCTCCCTTGGCCAGAGTAGCCTTTGCAAAAATAATTGGTTTGCTTGCTCCAACAACTCCTCCATGTTGTTATACACCTTCTAAGGGGTTGAAACACAGGAAGAAAATAATTTTTGAAGAAGAATTTTTGGTCTTCCTTTTTTTCCTCTCTTGGCCGAATGGCCTTTCTCTTCTTCTCCAAGCTTCATGAAATTTCTAAGGAGAAAGATGAATACTTGCCTTCTATTTTCATCACACACCTATATATATATAGTAGGCACATGGCCGGTCACGTGCCTCTCTTTTCTCTTTTTTTCTTTTTCTCCAATTTTCTAGAATTTTCTTTAAGTCATCAAAGATGACTAATTGTCTTGCTTGCTTTGTCATCTTTGCCCATATATATATATTTGGCCCTTACAAAATATAAGATGAACACATGTTCCACTACACATGCTTCTGTTGCTACAATTGACCAAAATGTAAATGGGGCCCACGGCCACAATGCTTCTCCAAGAAGTCATGAACTAATAATAATTTCCATTTCCAAGTTCGCCCTTAATATTCCATGACAATAATATCTATGTCGACTTGCGCATTCAAACAAAAACCTCGAAATGGCCTTGCCCTTAACTTTCCGCAACTTGCCCTGGGTGTCCCAATATACAAAAATGCGGGATATAACATGTAAAACCTAAAAACAGCAACACAAACTAATTATTCAACAGAGTCGTCAAATTCTCCTAGAATCCAAAGCCTCCAACTCTCATCAAAGACTAAAAACACTAGTCCGGAAGAAAGTAAAGGCGTGTTTTCGCTAAAACAATTCATCGAATGCCACCATATTCAAGTTGTGGGCTCGGGTCCAATTAAGACATTTAAAAAATCGCTATACTAAACTATTATGAACCAAAAACTCCACTTCACTATCTCGAGTAAGATTCACATATTTTTTCATCACAAATCTAGGCAACAACCGATACCGTCGTGGAAGATGAAGGTTGAAGCCATCGCATCCTGCTCTTAGAAGGCAAGCTTTCTTGATGCCTTCATGTCTTCTTATAGATTTCATCGAGTTGCTATCTGAGAAATCTTCATTGTCGTTAAAGACCATTAAGAATCCCGGATTTAGTTAATCTAGGTTTTCGCGAGAATGAGAGGCGGAAGAAATCTTTTCGGGGTTTAAAGGGATTAGAATTTTCTCGTACATAATATAGGAAAAAGGATGAGCTTTTTAATTTTTTCGTATCCGGTATATTTTGTAATTAAGTTGGTATTTTGTAAATGCTTAAAGCGCATTCTTATATTTTCAGAATATTGTCTTAAGTAGTATTATTAAGTCATTTACCCTTTAAAAATTGTGTGGGACACATTGTCCTTTTCCCGAAGTATAACGGGCCTAGCCCATTCCGACTCCTACTCCTGGACAAGTGGGTATGGACTTGGCCCAAGTAATTGAGTCTTTGAAATTATAGGAGTTGGCTCACCTCCAGTACACCATCAGTCCAGTGCCTCCAGTGCACTTTTAATTTGCTGCCATCTGTCCGTTTTTAAATCTAATGGTCATTATTTATTTAACTAAAACAACCCTCCTAACCACGGTTAAAGCCCCTAATTGTTTCCTTGATCAGTACTAATTTAATTTGGCAAATAAAATAAGCATCTGAAAACATTGCTTGGAAATTCTTTCTGGTTGGAAAAATTATTTTCTTCCCATGAAAATCATGGAGAAAGGGATAAAGGGAGCAAGGATCAGCAAAAACATAGGATTAAATCATCTTGACATTACAAACAACAACCAAAGATCGTGTCAGTAAATGAACAAACTTAATCTAGATCAGTTGATTAACTTATCTTTCCACATCTTTTTCTTTCATTATATATATATATATATATATATATATATAACGACTGTCATTGAAGATCAATCTCTATATAATATTGGAGGGATTAAAGTTACGTTAATGAATTTCATAACCACTTTGACAGATTTAAGAGTGACTGGAAGCATTTCAATGTCACGAAAGGTAATTAGCATGAAAAGAAAAAAAAATCAAGTTTTAAAATCGTGAAAATGAATTTAACGTTTGCTTTTTGCTCGCAAGTCTCCAGGAGCACCAACCAAAATTTCGCCCCTAAATTGATGTTGTCAATAAGGAAAGGAGTCTCACATAATTATGGGGTTAACCGTGATTAGGAGGGTTGTTTTAGTTAAATAAATAATGACCATTAGATTTAAAAATGAACAGATGGCAGCAAATTAAAAGTGCACTGGAGGCACTGGACTGATGAAATACTGGAGGTGAGCCAACTTCGAAATTATACTACATCAAGCTCCGAAAAATCTTTCCTTTTATGTCCTAACTTGGTATTTCATTTTTTTTTTTATAAAAATAAAACGCGACTGCTTTTCGATCA
>NW_026716007.1:0-18315 GCF_029784015.1 Lycium ferocissimum
AATTTAAATCTAGCCAAACAGCTAAAAAAGTGGCCCCTGAAAAGGATTACTCTAACGGGGACAGAAACAAAGCCAAGTACCCCAATACTTTGAGTAGAGAAATTTGAAATCTCGCCCCCTTTTTGGGATCACTCATAGGATCATGCCAAAAGAAGGAAAGGTTAGTCTTATCATACCTTTGAATATCTCCAATCGCTCAACCTCTACCTCTTGAACTTGCAAGTCTACAATTAAGATATCATAGGGCTTAATTAGGCTATTTACTTCACTTACTAGCCATCCTCAAATGCGTATATAGCTTAACGAACTATAGACAATAATTTCATTGTAAGCTTACAACTCTCAAACTTCTCATTCGATTCCACATCAACTAAAATACTTGTATTAACAATCACAACACATATATATATCAAATCCCTTCCCAATCATCTTTTAGAAAATAACCCTAAGTCACTATCTTGTCTTTCATCCACTTACCATTTCCACCACTATCCCCTCCTTACTTAGAATCACTAAAACTCTTGATAACCCTCTTAAATATAAGGGTAGAAATCATTTACATACCTTGACGGGTCAAGAATCCCAAGAATCACTTCAACTTCAACTCGCTAAACTTCACAACTTGAAGAAATCCTAGGAGCAACTTTCGTCTTTCCTATCTCGGGTTTACTGGGTCCGGGTCTTGTCAATTCTTTACTAATATGATGGATAAATATTGGGAGAGAATATATTAGGGTTTTTTGATTTTTGAAAGGAGAAAAATATGAAATAGGGTCGTGGACCACCTATTTATACTTGAAAGCCAAAAAGGTTACAGCGGTCCGGTTCGACGAGGGGGTCAACGGCCCGTCGACGTGTCGATGGTCTGTCAACCTGCGCCTGCAGATGCATGGCTGCGGGATCCCATCGCCGCTGCACGTTGACGGTCCGTCGAACATGTCGACGACCCGACGACGATGACTGGTGTCCTGCAGGATTTTCTGGTTCAGTTCTGATCACGTCGACTTGATTCACTCAACTTTTAACTCTATAGATTGTCAGGAACATCTGCTGGTACCCTAGTACACGGTGTTATATCCCGTATTTTCACATATTCGGAAAATTTGGAATAATTGTGACTTATAAGGAATAAGGTCATATTTTGATTCTATTTGATACATGTTGTTTCTTATGAGAAGTGTGGACGCGGAAGCGTCTGGGAAGCTAAGAGGCAAATTGGAATTTTGGAATTGGTTTCATGAATTATTAAAAATGTAGACTAAGTAATTGGGCTTGGAAATGAAAAAAAAAAAAGAATGAGGCCCAAAAGGGGCATGGGTGGCCGGCCATATGGCTAGCCCAACCCATACCGCCTTAATAATTTCCATGTGTTTAAATTGGCCTCAAGTAATAGAAGTTTCAAGAGAGAAAGAATAGAAGGAGAAAACAAAAGAAACAATAACAAGAGGAGAAGGCCGTTACGGCCATGCTCTTCCCCATTTCCCCTTGAGAATCTTGCTTCAAAATTATTTCCTTGTGGTATTCATACTAATTCAAGGTCCCTTTACAACTTGGCGTAGTTGTTTTGGAAGATTGAGTCCTTGTTTCATCAATTCAACATTTGAGCTAAGTGAAGAAGTTGGAAGGAAAAGGTAAATTCATCCCTTTTTATTTATGTTATGAAGGTTTGTTTGTGTTGTAGTATATGGGAATGAGTAGAATATATAGAAATATGGGAGTTTGCAAAGTGGGTGTGCATGCGTGCATGTGGCCATATATGTGCTATGTTGTATAGTTAGGGATGAGTTAAATTTATGTTGTATTTTAGTTGTGGTTATGGTGGAATTTATATTGGAAATGAAAGTTGAATGAATTTTGTTGTGGTTAGAATTATGGAGTATGGCCGTGTGGTGTAGAGAGAAAGAAATGGAAATGAATTAATTTTGTTTAATATGTTAGTTGTATTGTTGTGATCATTATGATGTAAATGGAGACTAAATGGCTTGAGTTGGCATTGAAATTGGTTGGAGGTAGTTATGGGAAATTATGTGATTTATATAATTTTTATATAACTATGAAAGTAAGTTTCTAAATGTGAATTATGGTTGTTGTTAATGAACTTGGAAGAAAACAAGGTGATTTGGTAGTTTCGTCACATTTGTTGAAGTTTTGGATAGAATATGGAATTGGCGGAATTGCTTGAATCCTTGAGTGTTGCTTGAAATGTTATTGAATATATTTAAGTAATCTTGAGTTAGTTAATGAATGTGGAAAAAATGTTGATATTAGTTGGATGGTGTGAAGTTGGAATGAAAGAGTTACATTATGTGGAAAGGAAGGGAAAATTATGTTAGAATGCGTTTTGTTGTGATTTTGATGATTGTTGTTATTGTTGTGGTTGTTGTTGTTGATATTATAGCCGAGCTAAGTCTCGGGGATGTTGAATTTATAGGGGAAATGCTGCCAAAATTTCGGTAGACAAATATGGATTTAAGTTTGAATGCATAAAAGCTTGAAACTTATATTTGGCAACTATGACCAATTGTAGATTTTAAAGCAAACGGGATTTGAGTTTGGGCGAGCGTAAGAAGTGAAAAAGGTATGTAAAGCTACCCCTCTTCTTCTTTTGGCATGTCTTAGATATACTAGATTGAGATTTGAGCCTCGGGGGCAATTCGTTCATAGAAATCCGAGTCGATTTTAGGTACTATTCATTCAATGTAATTGAATTATAATTCTTATGTTTTGTTGGAAAACTATTCGAACATCCACATTTTGTACAAACGTGATAGAATCGTTTTGAAACTTACATGGATGACTCCATAGAGTCTAATGTTCGTAATTTATGTCCGCCACCTCGACTTGACCCGAGATGGGCCCACTAGTCCCGAGACTTCCTTCGTTGTCTTACTTAATCCACCTTGGTATGATATAAAGAGGGGACCTTTGCCTATGAATTTAAGGCTCCGTTTGATTTGCTCCCTAAGTTATTTGAAAGCTCCTATATGTGAACGATACTAAATTTTCAGAAAATGGTTTATGAAGTATTTTTCGAAAGTTTTATAAATTTAAAGGCTCATATCTTTTGTATACTAATTCCGACAGACTCGATACTTATTTTGAACCTTCTGAACTCAATAGATATATATATATGTGTATTTATTGGTCGAGTCATGGGATTTAATGGTGTATATGCATATGGTTTCCGCACTACTCTGCTCGTGCCTATTACTATGATATCGTTCGCCGGTTCCCGGGCCGGTTTGTGATCGTGCGCACTATGATAAATTCAGCCGGTATCTTTGTGTTACGGTTCCTCGAGACTTCGCCATAGGGCCGGGTTCCGTTTATGGAGTTATCTTGTGATATGGCTTATGATATGTTTGATGATATGATATGTTGTGTTCGGGGTGTACGGAGATTTGAAACCTTCACGGAGTATCTTTGAGTGGTGACCACGTTCTGAGCCTTATGCATGATCTCCGTTTGCATTATGTACATATGTCTTGATGTGGGTTTGGTATATATATTGATCGTATTCTCTCTCTGTACCCTTCACTTCCTTGCTTATGGTTTGGATTTCGTACTCTATGCTTTACATACTCGGTACCTCTCTCATCTTGACCCCGCTCTTCGGGGGCGTTTCATGCCCGCGAGTACGAGAGGTTCGTGATGCGCCGGTGTAGGCCACACATTCTGGCATTATTACGAGTGCTCCTTTTGGTCGAGCCCATATGTTGGTACCTATCTTCTCACGATGTTTATGCTTTTGTATATTTGATTATTTGGGGTACGGCGGGGCCACGTCCCGTCATATGTTCTGTTTTGATTTGTAGAGGCACGTAGTCATATATGTGGGTCATGGGTCATGTGTGTGTTCGTTTGTTTACGATGTTCGTGTCTTCTTGGGTCCCGTTTGTTCTTGCTATGGCCAAAACGGCCCATTTATCCGTATACGTGTATGTATCCGGCGATGTATATTACGCCGATCTATCGTATTTGGATGTGGCCTAAATGGCACGTATGTTTGTATATGTATATATATTCGGCGATGTGTATTCCGCCGCCCCGTATGATTATGATATGATAATTTTTGCACACGCGACCGCTTAAGATAATATTTGCTTTTAATCGTTTGAGATCATTAATATGAAAGTTTGAGTTAGATAAAAATATAACGAGTTAGTACGTAAATCTGTTTGGGGTGTCCAAGTAGGACATCAGTCGCGGCCCACGGAGCTGGGTCGTGACACACGGGGTAAGACATTTTCTACCTACAAACTCGGGCTCGGGTCCCTATTCTATGGACAGACCCGACTAGGAAATCATAGGTTCTACCACTATGAACACGCGGGGTGTAAATAAAACACTTCATATGCTAAGAGATATTCTTCCCTCAAGTTGGACCAAAATCTTCTCACGAAACTTTACCCGTCCTTTCTCCAAAGTCGTACTACTCCATTTCCTCCACTCATTTCCTTATAAAACCTTCCAGCATGCATTATATACATCCTTCACTCATTATGTCACACCCCAACTTTCGATAGGGCATGATGGGCACCCGACCCTTACTTAGGGCCGAGCGAACGCGCAGATTCTCGTGATACTCATAATCATTCTGGGCCCTTAAATCATGAAACGAATGCATAATGTTAGATTTTCAAAAAAAAAAAAACATGCTTTTCGTCCTTCGCAAATCAAGTAAAATCTGTAATCGTATGAAATCTGTAACATCATGCATAATGATACATCGGCTTACAGAGCCGCTTACAAAACTGACATGTTATATACGTGACTCTGTCTGCAAAGTCTCTAACACAACTCAAGATACCATAACATATATGTACAGACTCGGTAGCACTCCGAAAGGAAATGGAGCTCGCCAATCCCGCTGGAACATCTTCTACTAATATCCTCTACTCATCTTGTATATGTTATAGCCGTATTTCGTACGCCCAGACATTTCGAAGAAGTCGTGGAATGTGGAAGGTAAGATCGTTTTTCGAAACTATTTTAATGCGCAAGTGGGTTATTAATATTATTTTAGAATATTGTTGATATGGAATATTGAGAAAGGTTGAGGGCGAAAAAGGAAAATTCGCGAAATGGTTCATGGAAATATTTAAGAAGGCTAGGGGCAAAATGGTCATTTCACAAAAGTTCAAAAAATTCATGAAAGGGGCCATGTGGCGAAAAAAAAAAAAAAGAAAAGAGGCAAAGAAAGGAATTAGTCATCTTTGGGGAAATTGGAGAAAATTCAAGAAAAGAAAAGAAAAGTCAAGAAAAAAGAAGAAATCTCTAGAAAAAGAAAGGAGGGGGGACATGTGACCATATTCTTATTTGAGAGGGCTTAATTATCTATATATAAAAGTAGTGGAAGACATGTATATATATATATATGATAAGTCATTACTTAATTCAAGAAGTTGGAGAAAGAAAAAAAAAAAGAAGAGGAGACATAGTAGTTCGGCCATGGCTCCAAAAATGGGAGCCATGGAAGATGATCAAAATAAATTATTTCCTCCTAGTTTTCCTACTAAATGGAAGGTCCTCTACAACGTGGTATAATTGTTTCGGGAGATAGGCCATCCGTTTCGTCGTTTCCGCATTCTAGCCAAGTGAAGAAGTTAAAAAGGAAAGGTAAGATTTAACCCTTTTTTTTTATGTTGTGAAGGGTTTACTTGTGTTGTGGTGTGTGGAAGTAAATGAAATTCATGAAAAATGTATGTATGGTGTGTTTGGCCGTGCATGAGTGTGTATGTAAGGTTGTGTTGGAGTAATGAATCAATGATACTCAACATGTTTGTGTGTTGTGGTAATATGTAGAAAATGAATGGAATTCATAAAATGATGAATAATGAGGAATGGCCGTGTAGGGGGCTGCTTGGTATGCAAGAAATGAATCAATGTTTCTTATTATTTTAGTCGTCGTTGCTAAGAATTATGTGATGCAAATGGAAATTATGAAATCATCCATGTTGGAGTGTAGTTGTATATACATGGTGTTGGCCGAATGGAGTGGGTGTTGTGTAGAAATGATGAATTAATTTTATTTAGAAATTTGATTGTTATGTTGTTGTTATATTGTATAGAGATGGATGGAAATGTATGAAAATGTGTAAGGAGTGATTATGGTGGAAATAGATGTTTTGGTAAGTTAGTGTAAATTGATGTAATTTGACATTCTAGTTGTTGTCGTTATGGATTATGTGACGTTGAATGAAGAATGTGGTTGAAGTTAATGAATATAGATGATAATGAAATGTATGGTTGTTGTTAAATTTGAAGGTTTCGGGTGAAGTAATATGTTGATTGAGCGTTGGAATATCATGTGAATTTTATTGAATTGAATTGAATTGAATTGAATATAAATGGAATGTTATTGGTAAGATTGTTGGTATTGTTGTTGGTTTGGCCGAGTTGAATTCTCGGATTGCTGTTGATTGATGAATTGAGCCGAGTTAGATTCTCGGGGGTGGTGTATTTATAGGGGAGATGCTGCCGAAATTCCGGCAGAATATAAGTGAATGCGTCTGAAAGGTTAAGGCAAGTATATGATAATGAAACTAATGAATGGATGAATTCTCTTGCATGTAGACTATCAAGTTTGGACGAACAAGCTTAGCTAGTAAGGCGCGGCGCAGGTATGTTAAGGCTAAACCTCTTCTTTCTATGGCATGAATCACATAACGAAATATTATAAATGCTCCCATGACGTCCTTAATTTCAAAGTTAGAAATTATGATTTCAAAACATGATTTTTCTTCTTAAAAGCTTATAAATGTTTTCAAGAATATTCATTTTTCTCCAAAATCCAAGTTTTACGTTTTTGATAGTTTTTATGACTAAAACGACGACTATGGCTTTATGATGACAATGATGATGCCGATATGAAGAAACGTCTATGATGAACATGCCAAGGATATGTCTTTACCATGAACACGACGATATGAAATGTTAAGCTATTTTTTTGATAATGACTATTGTAAAGGTTCTGTACTTCAAACGCTCACAACTTTCTTATGCTGAACCGGATTGACCCGAAACTTGTTTTGCGTGTCCAAGTGATGACTAGTATCATATTCCCTTGACAGTCTCACCTTATAACGCTCGTTCCTCCAAGGTGGGACACGATGATCCCGATTATTCCATAATGCAATCGGATGTTACCGACCCTATGTCGCTCCGATTGATACATGACTTTTCTTGGAATCTCATGCATATATGATAAATGTATATGATACATGATATTGTTGAATGTATATGTGGGGAATGGGGAGGGCAACTGTGTCCACCTGATTCAGCTGGCTTATCATCCCGGACGCGGGATGCCCGGACGCGGGATATGGGAGAGCCGTACGCGGCGTCTGTTTATGTGATGCATATATATATGTAATGTGATATTCTCGGGACACTGTTGGGGAGGGGGTGGAGAGCCGATGAATTCGGCGTCCGTAAATGCGAGTAAAAATCTTGTTTTCCGAAAGGTATCCGTTTTCTATGTACGAGAATAAGAAACACCGAATGTGCATTGTATGACATGTTGGGATACGTGGGGAAGGGGGAGGGAGAGCCGATGTATTCGGCGTCTGTACAGATGATCAAAGGATGTTGTTTAACTGAAATGTTCTGTCTCTGCATATGTGAATAAGGAATACCGTTTTTTTCTGAAAAAGTCTAAGCATACCTGGCAATGGCCAAGAAGGCATTCATATGTACCGGTTACTTCTATCCCATAACTAGTTCTAAATGTCTGAGATGTTATTATTCATACGTTATATCTCTTTACTATGCTGCTATTCATGCCTTACATACTCAGTACATTGCTCGTACTGACCCTCTCTTCTTCGGGGGCTGCGTTTCATGCCGCGCAGGTACAGCCAAGCGAGTAGGAGACGTTATAAAAGATGACTCAGCAATGTTGGCAAGCTCCATTCGCCTTGGAGAGTTGCCTAGTCAGCGTACATGCGCTATGGTTTCTGAATGCAGTTAGAGACTTTGCAGACAGTGTCGTGGGTATAAGGTGTCAGTCGTGAGCGGCTCCATAAGCCGTTGTATTGTTGTGCATTGTATTAAAAGTATTACACGTTGCAGTTTTTGTTTGATTTGGAAAAGTATGAAAAGCATGTTTGTCCCTTCAAAAAAAAAAAAACTATCGCTATGTATTTATGATTTGGCTAAAGGCCCAGTATAGCTACGAGGGTTACGATAGTAAGAGGGTTCGCTCGGCCCTAAGTAAGGGTCGGGTGCCCATCACACCCTAGTGAGATCGGGGTGTGACAGTATATACCTGCGTGGCATGAAACGCAGCCCCCCGAAGAAAGGGGTCAGTACAGAATATGTACTGAGCATGTAAAGCATGAAACACAGTAAACAGAATCATACTGAAATAAGGAGTATAGTAAATCCGTACAGTAACCAGAAACTCATAAGGCTTGCCTTTGAAACATAAATCATGCATGCCATTATCATGTAGTACATATGCATATACATAACGTGTCCCGGCCCTCTAGTGAGGGACTCGGTAAATAAAATCATCATATGCGTATACATATAACGTGCCCCGCCCCCAGCCGAGGGACGCGGTAAATAAAATCATCATATACATGTACATATAGCATGCCCCGGCCCTCTAGTGAGGGACGCGGCGAATGAAGTCATCATATGCCATCCTGGCCGCCTCCCCCATATCATCATATCATCATCATATCATATAACGTGCCCCGGCCCTCTAGTGAGGGACGCGGTGAATATCATCATATACATATAACGTGCCCCGGCCCTCTAGTGAGGGACGCGGTGAATAATGCGAAGGAGTTGTGCACGAATACATGCCCTGGCCCGGACGCGGGAAAGAAGTAATAACGCCGCACGAGCGAGTAGTGAGAAACCATATGCACATAAAATCATCTTTTATGACTCGATAGATAAGTAAGAAATCAACATTCGAGTATCAAACGATAGTCATGTAAAATCCGTTCTAATGCCATTAGGACTACATCAAAGAGAATCTTAGGGATCGTAGACATGTATCAAACCAATCGGAGCCCGCCCATGAAAGTTACGGCATTATTCGTTATGGAATCTTCTGCTAACATATCGAAGCGATCCGAGCCCTTCTATGAAAGTTATTGACAATATTCAACATAGACTCCTTTAGGAACAAAAGCTTTTATGCAACATTTATTTTCCAATCATACAAAAGACACAAGAGCCATAGTACGACTATATTAAGAATGCTAACATCTCGGATCGTAAGAATGGAATTACCCCAAGGCTCGTATCATATCTTACTTACGTCTAAGACATGCCAAAAGAAAGAAAGGTTAAGCTTTACATACCTCGTCCGCTTCCTAAGCTAATCCGAACTTAAGTCTCGGGCTTCCCAAGATCTACAATAACGTCATTAGACACCAAACATTAGCCATAGGTACTTAGGAATCCATTCCCAAGCTAGCACTTTATTTACAGAAATTTGGGCAGCATTTCCCCTATAAATTCAACAAACCCCGAGAATTCAACTCGGCCAAATCATCGACAACAATACCAACCACCATACTAACAACATCAATAATTAATTCAAAACGTATTCTAACGTTAGTAATTCCTTTCCATATAATTCGACGGCATTTCATTTACATTCAATTCAACCACATACAATCAAGCCAACATCAATGCTCACTCGTTCAAGTACTAATCCGAAACCATTCAAACAAGATTCAAGAACACATCAAACAATCCGCAGAATATTCAAAAAAACCCAACGAATGCACTACTCCACCCGAAACCTCCCAATTCCAATAGGAACAACAACAACACATTTCTTTCTTCCAAATTCATGAACTACACCAACAATCCACACGTTAGCAACATCATTCTCATAAATTCAAGAAACTACATTAGAATCACATTGGCTTCTAAAACAGCCCACAAACGATTATAACTTCAACTTGAATCATTAAACCTTCATTTGCATCATAGGATTCACAACACAATAACCAAAATATCAAGTAAAATCAATTCACCATGTTCTACCGAAAATAGCCCCTACACGACCCAACTTCAACATACATGATTACATAAATTTCATCCATTTCTACACCCTACAACATGTACAAACCATCCATAACATATAAAAGGGGAAGATTAAACCTTACCTTTTCCACTCAACTTCCTCAACTTGGCTAGGGTTGTGTTTTGCAAGAATAAACATTTTGCTTGCTCCAACAACTACTCCACGTTATAGAGGACCTTCCAATTGGTAGAAAAGCTAGAAGAAAATTAATTTTTTTGATCAAAATTTTGGGACCATATTCGGCTAGCCCTTGGCCGAATGCTCCTCCATTTTTTTCTCCAAGCTTCTCCCCATTTATAGAGTTGTAAATGAAGATTAATTCTTGCTTTGTCATCAACCATCTATGTATATATATATATATAGCCTCTACAAATATAAGATGAACACATGTACCACTCATAGTTTAAACTAATCAAATTTGGCCAACCCAAGGGGGGGCCCCACACCACACGACCACTTAGGCCCTTTCATGAAATATTATTTTTCAACTTCTAGCCACTAATTTTCCTTAATATTTCCATCCAACAAAATTCATACGCAACTTGTGCATTAAACAAAATCGAAAAAAATAGCCTTGTCCTTAACTTGTCGCAACTAGCTTAAAATATTCCAACGTACAAAATGCGGGATATAACATCCTTCCCCCCTTTAGAACATTCGTCCTCGAATGTTAAACTAGTCTCATAAGGTCTTATAAGGATCTCAGGGGGGTTTCCTTTATTACTATAGTATGCAGTCTCATCTACCAATCATATTTCTTCTTCATCTTCTCTTCAGCTTCTCAAATCATCTCCTCCCTGTTATTGTTCTGCCACAATACCTTAACAGAAGTCACGTTTTAGTACGCAATTTCTCGCCCGACGATCCCAGCTGTGGTTTTCCCGCACGCTAGCTCTTTCTCGCTACCCGACATCATCCACGTAGAATACCCTAGAAGAGTCATACTTCCGCGAGTGCGAGGTAAGTTTGTCATGAAGTCCATATTCTGGAATCTTCAGCCTCATGTATCTCTTCTCGATTCCTTTAAAAGACTTTAACTGCCACTCTACCTTTTACTCTTAGTCTCTATCTTTGGAGTTAGTTATCAAGTAGCAATGAAGTCCCCTCATCTCGTAACTTTACATAGCCGCTCCCTGCTTTAACTATCATCAGCTGGTATGATTCTGAAAGAATTTGACATATAAATTCACCCTCTTTTAGTAACCAGCTAGTTCCGATCATCTTGCTTAAATCATCTTATAATCCCCTTTACCCAACTTGTAACATTCTAGGCACATTATCTCGGGTCATCTCTTTATCTTTAATTCAACTCTTCTATTGTCCCTTTGCTCAGATCTTGCTCTCAACTTTCCGGTCACACATTATGTTGCACTCTTTACAAGAATATGCGAAAGTGCTCAAATTAGCCCAAAAATACCTTAGCGTGGCTTCACTAATCCTTATGTTTTACTTGTCTTCGCCTCTCTTATCTTACAACCGGTATCGGGATAGGTCTTTGGTTCAACCATAGCCATGTCCTGTTTGTCCTCAGTACTAATTCTATCTCGGTAATTCCGCTTAAACCATCTTTACATCTTTCCTTAATGCACCCAAAAATCTCGTAACCATATTGTTATTACTGAATCCAAACTTTTCTCATTAAGTATTTGCTTGGCCTCATCCCTAGCATATAAATATTCATAGGTAACATAACTACCCTTGTACGACCTGTATGAAGTATACTCGACCTTAGTCACGATCTTTCCTTCTCCTGGTTCATGCTACTTCACATATCTCCTCCGCACTAACATTCGCTGATAGCCTATTTTGTCATACTCCTTTCCCTTCCTTTATTCACTCCTTTGATTTTCTCACTTCCTACTATAGAAGGTCTTCTATCTTTCTCCCTTGCTACTTATAGGTCGCAGTATCATTAGCGAATAACTCTATTGCCCACATCTTAGCCTCTAATCCAGCATAGCAGTATTATCTTTCACAATGTCTCTTTAAGTTACCCGTTACCATTCTCTTGTCGTATTCTCTCCTTTTTATAAGCACCCACTTTCCAATGCCATATCATTCACGGCCTTTACAAATGATTTTCAACACTGTCTCAAATACCATTCTGGCTTCTACCCATTTATCGCTGGCTTTTAGGTCTTACTAACTTGTTTCAGCAAGGAATCTTACCTGTGGCCCAAGCATCCGTATCACATATATTGTAGTGTCGATTGTCTCCATCTTACACTTGCATCTCTCGCACCCGCTTCCCCCCTTAAGGGTGTACTTATACTATTATCCGATTATA
Organism: Lycium ferocissimum; assembly: GCF_029784015.1. Lineage (NCBI taxonomy): Eukaryota > Viridiplantae > Streptophyta > Magnoliopsida > Solanales > Solanaceae > Lycium > Lycium ferocissimum. Next base: position 12,342 of record NW_026716007.1, read on the forward strand.
CTTTGCCCTATGTCCGTATTTCCAATCTCAATTAGGCAGCAAAGACTTTTATTCCGACATTTTGATCCCCTTGCCTTCCATCTACTCACTTCCTTTCTTTTCCGAATATCATTGTATTAGCACTTTCTCAGCTTAACCTGTAGTGAAAACATCATCAGCTTTCCTTGTAACATTTGTGCCCTTTATTTTTCTTTTCACCTGAACTTCGTTACCCTGTCCGATTAATGCCTTCCATATACCGCAATGTTGGTTGCCGGGATACACATATCCGCTGATATAGCCACGTATGGGATATCAGGTGCATACCTACATATATAATTTCTACTATCTTGCTTACAAAATATTTCCAAACGCTATTCAACTTACCATGCTTCTAGAGCTGTGATGCACCTTCTTTCTCTTCACTGGCTCAGTCTGCCTCGTCCTATGTGACCTCTTAAGGTTTCCGCCCACTCTGTATGCTCTAATTTCCCTTAGACTACTCTAGCTTCCCATTTGGTTTTCCTGTGTCTGACCTTATAGGACTTTGGTACACTTCCCAGGGGGTCACCCATCCTAAAATTTCTCTCACTCCAGCACGCTTAACCTTGGAACTCTGATGAAATACGAAGCTTTAATGCTAGTATGATAGCGTTCACCCTCACCGTACGACCTTCATCACATAACTGGAGTAAGTTGAAGTCTTAACAAATTTCAAAACGTTCTCATAACACCTCTCCTTTCGAATTAGAAAGGGTCTCTTACTCTTCTGACTCCACAATTACTATTTTAGCCCTTTTTCAATCCTCAATATTCACTTTTCACCTATGGATATGACTACTTTCCGTCCTAGACTTCCGGACTCCCAAAGGTGATAAACACACCTCGATCGCCGTTACTTATAAATACTTGGTTATCGGTCTTTGGATTTCTGCTCTCGTTTTACCTCGTTCATCATCCTTTCTATAACCGAGTCTTTCACAGTCCCGTCACTTATAGTACTCATATCCTTGGCTACACATGTCATGGTCTATTACTACACTGTTATCTCGCTCTCTTCTTATTTCCTTGTTCCAATTACCCTTATTTCAAACCCCCCCTACAGAACTTGATAACCTTCCTTATTCGTTCTATAGCTCGCTTTTCCGTTTCACACTTGCCTTTATATTCTAGCCACATAAATCACATCATAGCTTTGGCCACTTTCTCACTAGGCTTTACTTATTTTCATAACAATCCCCATTATATCTTATTCGTAATCAATCCTATAATGTAACACTTCTTAACCCTTTACCCTTTCTGGTCCACTTTGTCCTTAATGTCTCACAAGCTGTCTTATCAATACATTCATATCCGTCACAATTCTTTTCCTCCGTACTCTTGTCTTAATCATACTATTACTTCTTTTAACTATAAGCTCGTCATAATTCATCCCTCGCTTTATCAATTCGAAATTAGGTACCTTAAATAACACTCCATCAAGATTTACCAGCCCTTTTCTAAATCATCTCTTAGATTACAAGCCCTTTCCAAATTTTTTTACCACCTCGATATCGACCTACTAATTATTATTATCCTTAATTCAACAATTAACTTCTTTCTCAATGTCAACCGTACTCATAGCTTAGTCAAATCTTATCATTACTATTGACACAACCTTTCAAGACATATTACAAACCTATATCTCATTCTTTCTTTATTTCTAGGAAAATCTTGGCAGAGTCTCCTCTGTAATTGTTACTACCTCAAAACTCGCACGCAGTGAAATACCAACAATGCCTCACAGTAATAACATATGTAGATATATATATCATATCATATCACAGCCACACAGGGCTCCCAATATCAACAACAGTACGAAAATGATGAACATACCTCCCTATGACTTGGCTCTATGGCACGATCTCAGATGTGAAAGAAGAGTTACTACCCTAGATGCCCGTAGCCTTCGTTTATAAATGTGGCACGCTTCACACCATAAACGGGACTCTCCGGACACTTTGCGAGACAACCCCTAAGACGAAAGGCTTCCGATACCAATTTGTCACACCACAACTTTCGATAGGGCATGATGGGCACCCGACCCTTACTTAGGGCGAGCGAACCGCATTCTCGTGATACTCATAATCATGCACCGCCCTTAAATCATAAAACGAATGCATAATGTTAGCTTTTCAAAAAAAAACATGCTTTTCGTCCTTCGCAAATCAAGTAAAATCTGTAATCATATGAAATCTGTAACATCATGCATAATGATACATCGGCTTACAGAGCCGCTTACAAAACTGACATGTTATATACATGACTCTATCTGCAAAGTCTCTAACACAACTCAAGATACCATAACATAGATACTCTGACTCGCGAAAGCCACTCTAAGGAAATGGAGCTCGCCATCCAAATGAACATCTTCTACTAATATCCTCTACTCATACGTATATACTGCGTGGCATGAAACGCGGCCCCCGAAGAAAGGGGGTCGACGGAATATGTGCGACTCGAGCATGTAAAGCATGAAACACGTAAACAATCATACTGAAATAAGGAGTATAGTAAATCCGTACAGTAACCAGAAACTCATACGACTTGCCTTTGAAACATAAATCATGCATGTCATTATCATGTAGTACATATGCATATACATAACGTGTCCCGGCCCTCTAGTGAGGGACTCGGTAAATAAAATCATCATATGCGTATACATATAACGTGCCCCGGCCCTCTAGTGAGGGACGCGGTAAATAAAATCATCATATACACGTACATATAGCATGCCCGCCCTCCAGCCCGAGGGACGCGGTGAATGAAGTCATCATATGCCATCACAACCGCCTCCCCCATATCATCGTATCATCATCATATCATATAACGTACCCCGGCCCCTGAGCGAGGACGCGGTGAATATCATCATATACATATAACGTGCCCCGCCCTGCGCGAGCGACGCGGTGAATAATGCGATTGGAGTTGTGCACGAATACATGCCACAGCCGGGACGCAGTGAAAGAAGTAATAACAGCTCGCACGAGCAGAGTAGTGAGAAACCATATGCACATAAAATCATCTTTTAAGACTCGATAGATAAGTAAGAAATCAACATTCGAGTATCAAACGATAGTCATGTAAAATCCGTTCTAATGCCATTAGGACTACATCAAAGAGAATCTTAGGGATCGTAGACATGTATCAAACCAATCCGAGCCCGCCCATGAAAGTTACGGGCATTACTCGTTATGGAATCTTCTCGCTAACATATCGAAGCGATCCGAGCCCTTCTATGAAAGTTATTGACAATATTCAACATAGACTCTTTTAGGAACAAAAGCTTTTATGCAACATTTATTTTCCAATCATACAAAAGACACAAGAGCCATAGTACGACTATATTAAGAATGCTAACATCTCGGATCGTATGAATGGAATTACCCCAAGGCTCGTATCATATCTTACTTACGTCTAAGACATGCCAAAAGAAAGAAAGGTTAAGCTTTACATATCTCGTCCGCTTCCTAAGCTAATCCGAACTTAAGTCTCGGGCTTCCCAAGATCTACAATAACGTCATTAGACACCAAACATTAGCCATAGGTACTTAGGAATCCATTCCCAAGCTAGCACTTTATTTACAGAAATTATGGCAGCATTTCCCCTATAAATTCAACAAACCCCGAGAATTCAACTCGGCCAAATCATCGACAACAATACCAACAACCATACTAACAACATCAATAATTAATTCAAAACGTATTCTAACGTTAGTAATTCCTTTCCATATAATTCGACGACATTTCATTTACATTCAAATCAACCACATACAATCAAGCCAACATCAATGCTCACTCGTTCAAGTACTAATCCGAAACCATTCAAACAAGATTCAAGAACACTTCAAACAATCCGCACAATATTCAAAACAACCCAACCAATGTACTACTCCACCCGAAACCTCCCAATTCCAATAGGAACAACAACAACACATTTCTTTCTTTCAAATTCATGAACTACACCAACAATCCACACGTTAGCAACATCATTCTCATAAATTCAAGAAACTACATTAGAATCACATTGGCTTCTAAAACAGCCCACAAACGATTATAACTTCAACTTGAATCATTAAACCTTCATTTGCATCATAGGATTCACAACACAACAACCAAAATATCAAGTAAAATCAATTCACTATGTTCTGCACCAAAACGGCCCTACACGACCCAACTTCAACATACATGATTACATAAATTTCATCCATTTCTACACCCTACAACATGTACAAACCATCCATAACATATAAAAGGGAAGATTAAACCTTACCTTTTCCACTCAACTTCTCAACTTGGCTAGGGTTGTGTTTTGCAAGAATAAACGTTTTGCTTGCTCCAACAACTACTCCACGTTATAGAGGACCTTCCAATTGGTAGAAAAGCTAGAAGAAAATTATTTTTTTTTATCAAAATTTTGGGACCATGTTCGGCCAGCCCTTGGCCGAATGCTCCTCCATTTTTTTCTCCAAGCTTCTCCACATTTCTAGAGTTGTAAATGATGATTAATTCTTGCTTTGTCATCAACCATATATGTATATATATATATATATATATAGCCTCTACAAATATAAGATGAACACATGTACCACTCATAGTTTAGACTAATCAAATTTGGCCAACCCAAGGGGGGAGGGCCCACACCACACGGCCACTTAGGCCCTCTCATGAAATATATTTTGCAACTTCTAGCCCCTAATTTTCCTTAATATTTCCATCCAACAAAATTCATACGCAACTTGTGCATTAAACAAAATCGAAAAAATTAGCCTTGTCCTTAACTTGTCGCAACTAGCTTAAAATATTCCAACGTACAAAATGCGGGATATAACACATTAAATATACTTAATAATGCTTGCTCCTTATATTCCATAGTGGTTTTACTTAACCCTAACGCAACGTACTTATGTTTCAAATTTTATAAGTGCTCTTCGAAGATACGGGGTGTAACATTTACATATCTTGAGGGGTCAAGAATCCCAAGAATCACTTCAACTTCAACCCCCTAAACTTCATAACTTGTAGAAACCCTAGAAGCAAGCCTTTTCTTTACCATCTCGGGTTTACGGGGCCCGGGTCTTGTCAAATCTTCACTAATATGATGAAAAAAATTGGGAGAGAATATATTAGGGTTTTCTTATTTGGAGAGAAAGAAAACTATGAAATAGGGTCGTGGACCACCTATTTATACTTGGAGGCCAAAAAGGCTACAACGTCTGGTTCGACGAGCGGGTCGACGGCCCGTCGACGTGTCGACAGTCCTCCGTCGACTTGCCACGTCGACTTGCGCCTGCAGATGCATGGCTGCGGGATCCTATCCACACCGCACGTCGATGGTCTGTCGACTATGTCGACGACCTGTCGACGATGACTGGTGTCCTGCGAATTTTTCTGATTTAGTTCACATCGCGTCGATTCGTTCAACTTTTAACTCTATAAATTGCCAGGAATATCTGCTGGTACCCTCCTACATGGGGTAAGACAGTTTCTACCTCCAAACACGGGATCAGGACTCTATTCCAAGGGCGTACTCGACTAGAAAACCATAGGTTCTACCACTATGAACACGAGGGTTGTAACATTCTCTCCTCCTTAGGAACGTTCGTCCTCGAATGTTCGAACAATCCTGGGTTATAAAAATTTAGGCAGAGTTTCCCCTGTACTTATACCAATCTACCCTGAACGCAACAACCCAAAATAATGCCACAGAGGGCAACATACTATAACAAACAATACCATCTCCTCACACGGCCAATCACGACAACTGAAATGAAATAATACCTGGGGGTGATGATGTCTCGGACTGAACCTCCTGTACTGCTGGGAGAAAATGCGGGTACTCAGTCTTCATTGCCTCTTTCGCTTCCCAAGTCACTTCCTCAACATTCTTATTCCTCCACAAGACTTTAACCGAGGCTACATCCTTGGTCTGCAACCGACGACCCCGTTCGTCCAA
>NW_026716008.1:0-29515 GCF_029784015.1 Lycium ferocissimum
CTAAATTTTTGCCTTCTTCGTTGCAGCGATGATCTCTTCATTGCAACGGGCTAGATACAGCGGTCCCTGTACCGATGCAGTGAAGGGCTTTTTCAGGCCCACAAATTTTGATTTCTCAGGATATGATCACGATTTCAATTTTACGCAACATTTCAAAGTGAATATCGCCTTTATTCCACATGAAACTTGGTTTTTGAACATAGTCCGCCGAAGGTTTTCAATAACGGCCAAGCGGGTCGTTACAGCTAACTTCTTCACATAATAAGAAACCTGAACTGGAATGAAATGAGCGTACTTTTTCAATCGATCAACTATCACCCAAATTGAATCAAACTTTACCTAGGGTCTTCGGAAGACCTATAATGAAATCCGTGTCTATCCTTTCCCACTTCCACTCAGGAATGGGCATCCTCAGAAGTATACCACTGGGTCGCTGGAACTCATACTTAACTTGCTGACAATTACCACACATAGCCACAAAATCGACTATGGCCCTCTTCATATGACGCTACCAGTAATGCTGCCTCAAATCACGATACATCTTAGTCACCCCCGGATGAATGGAATATCGAGAGCTATGGGCCTCAGTCAAAATCAAATGAATCAAGTCACTAACCCGAGGAATGTACATGCGCCCCTTAATCCTCAAAGTAACCTCAGAATCAAGCATGGCCTCCTTGGCCTCACCTCTCAGAACCCTATCACGAATATTACTCAACTCAGCATTCTCAAACTGACGAGTTCTGATCTGGTCTAACAAAGACGATCTCGCCTCCACACAAGCTAAACCTCTTCCTGTAGATGAGATATAAAAACGAATGAAACTGTTGGCTAGAGTCTGACCTCCATGGACAACGGACTCTCGGAAACAACTAAACGGGCTAAACTCCCCATACTCGTAGACTTGCGACTTAAGGCATTAACAACAACATTAGCTTTCCCTGGATGATAAAGAATAGAGATGTCCGGTCCTTCCGGAGTTTCTCATCCGTCGCGCCATTTCGGAATTAAGATCTCTTTTGTTAAACACGTGTTGAAGGCTACGGTGATCGGTGAAAACCTTACAATGGACACCATACAAGTAATGCCTCCAGATCTTGAAAGCGAAGACCACAGCTAACAACTCTAAATCATGGGTAGGGTAATTCCTCTCATGGATCTTCAACTGAAGGGAAGCATAGGCTATGATGATATGACGGTCTGTATTTTATCTAAACTTACCTAGTGGCTTTAATGATGTGGCATGTATAAATAGGGGCCATATTACTAACCTTAGATTTAAATATGGCTCGTATTACTAACCTCAGATTTAAATATGGCCCGTACTTCTCGTCGTATTTTTGATGTCACCCCAAAAGTGAGCAACTTTTCTCCCCTCCTTGGTGTGATTCAAAAGTACCATCCGTATAATTAAATATGGCCCATACTTTCCTCTCTTACTTAACTTGTTTTTGCATATTGTAGTCCTAACACACAAGTAAACATCAAAATAGTATAAAAAACAAGAAGTGCACGAATGTAAACATGGGTTGCCTCCCAAGAAGTACTTGATTTAACATAGCAGCACGACAGTGTTGCTGTTTACTCCAGGTCAGGAGTGTAGCCATGCTTCAAATGGTGCTTATCAACAACCCTTTCTCTATCAATGCACCAATGGTAATGCTTCACCCTCGGGCCATTCACCTTAAAGGTCCGAGTTCCATGTCCGAACTTCAATTCCATTGCGCCATTAGGTGAAACACTTGCCACTTGGATTGCAATTTTCCCGGGTAAAGCTTCAGCCTTGAGTTATACAGAAGGACATCATCACCATTCTAGAAGTCCCACTTAAGGATCTTCGTATCATGATTGTGCTTCATCCTCTTCTTGTACAAGGCTGAATTCATCTATCTTGGTACCGGAATTCATCTATCTCATTCAGTTGGAACAACCTAAGCTTGGTTGCCTCCTCCCAATCCATATTCAGCTTCTTCAATGCCTACATAGCCTTGTGTTCAAGTTTGACTGGCAGATGGCATGCCTTGCCAAACACCAGCCTATAAGGGGAAGTTCAAAATGGATGTTTTGAATGATGTTCTGTTGGCCCAAAGAACATCATCAAGTTTTATGGACTAGTCGGTCCTGTTTGCATTGACCGTCTTGGCCAAAATGCTCTTTATCTCTCCATTGGAGACTTCACTAGTCTGAGGATGATATGGAGTGGCCACCCTATGCTTGACACCCTATTTTTCGAGCAGTCCCACAAATGCCTTGTTGCTGAAATGCGTACTACTGTCACTAATGATAGCTCTTGGAGTGACAAACAGGTGAATATGTCCTTCTTCAGAAAGCTGGTGACACTCTTCCCTTCATTATTGGGTAAAGCCACTGTTTCTACCCACTTTGAGATGTATTCAATAGCCACCAAGTTGTATTTCATACCGCATGAACTTACAAAAGGCCCCATAAAATTAATGCCCCAATGTTACACCCCATATCTTCGAAGAGCACTTATCAAATTTGAAACATAAGTACGTTGAGTTAGGGTTAAGTAAAACCACTTTGGAATATAAGGAGCAAGCATTATTAAGTATATTTAATGAGTGAAGGATCTATATAAGGTATACCGGAAGATTTTATAAGAAAATGAGTGGAAGAAATGAAGTAGTAAGACTTTGGAGAAAGGATGGGTAATGTTTTGTGTGAAAATTTTGGTCCAAATTAGGGGACGAATATCTCTTAGCATATGAAGTGTTTTAAGGTGAAACAAAAGCCTAAAATAAAGTTCGTAGAGTCTAGTATTCAACGCAACAGACCGCTCATCGATAGGACATAAGAGTAGAGAATTTTGGACGTTATAAGTTCGGTCGACAAAGCGTAAAACGGGTGCTACAAAGATTACTACGAAGAACCGACTTGCTACAGGACCCCCGACCCGAATTTGACCCTATATAAAGGTTAAAAACCCCCTTTTTTCACCAGATTTGCCTAGAAAATTCTAGAAAATTGAAGAGGGAGTGAGGGAATCAAAAAGTCAGCAATTTTCAAGCGACGGAGTATTAATCGAAGCTCCGATAAACGCATAGATGTGATTCTAGTATGGTTTTGCGGTGGATTCAAGGTGGATATTGAAGATATCGCTGTTTTAACACGAATAAAGTATGAATCTCCTATTATTAATGTTAATTTTGGTGTATTTACGGAGATAAAGTAGTTAAACAATTGAATAACGAGTTGGTTGGTTGTGGAAATTGGAAAACATCGTGTGGGATGTTTTATGGTACATATTGGTGTTGAAAATGATGTTATTGTCATCATTGTTGTTGGTTGCTGAATTATAATTTCGGGCTAGGCATATAAACAGGGAGATGCTGCCGAAATTTTAGCACATTCTAGAAAGAGTTAGTTTGAGGGCTTAAGACAGGCCTATGAAGATGAGTCTAACAATAGTATAAATTTTCTTGAATATAGATTTACGAGCCTGGGAGGCCAAGCGTTGAATAGTTAAAGTTAAGGCGACCAAAAAGGTATGTAAAGGTTCGTCCCTTTTCTTTCAAAGGCATGATTCCTATGTTTGATTCCATAAATGTTTCCATAACCTCCTTGTTTCTAAACGTTAGAAGTTCATGATTCAAGGCATGACTCCCTTCCTTATAATCCATAAATGTTTTCCAAAATGTCCGTATTTTCCAAACCAGAGATTTATGATTCTTGAAGCTCTTATGACAACAACGATGGACATGTGTTTTTACAATGATAACGGTGATATCAAAGATGAGCACACCTCTAAGACGATTATGATAATGATGATTTTATGTTTAAAAGTCTCAAGTTATGAAATCAATGATAATATGAGAATGTTGAGCCATTTCTTGATTTTGTTAATTTTATTCATTGACGATGACTCTATTTCTAAATGCTCCAAAGTGTATGAATTGACGCTTTATGATATTTATGATCTTACTCTATGTTATCCCTTGATGTTATTCTTCATTGATAGTCTCACCTTATAATAATTGTTCCCTCAAGGTGAGACAGAGCGTCCATGATTATTCCATAATGTAATCGGAGGTTACCGACCTTACGTCACTCCGATAGAGACATAACTTTCCTTGGGCTCTCATGCATGCTGCTTATATGATATATGTATATGTAAATGGGGAATATGGGAAAAAGGGCCAGAGCGTTATATACGCGTAACCACCTGATCAGTTGGTATAATATGATCTCATCCCGGACGCGGAATGCCCGGTTGCGGGACATATGTGGTTAAATGGATCGGAGCCGACGCCTCGATAATATGATATGTTCTATTTTCTGTATATATGAACAAGAAATGTTTTTCAAAAGAAAGCTAGCATGCATGGCATCCACCCTAAGAGGCACTCACATGTACAGGTTATTCTTTTATCTCACGATATGCTCTATATTTCCATTCTGTTATTGTTCATACTTACATCCCTTATTATGTTACTATTCATGCCTTACATACTCGGTACATTACTCGTACTGACGTACCTTCTTGTGGATGCTGCGTTCATGCCCACAGATCGGGCCGATCGGACGATTCACGGATAATAGGACCTCCCCTCGCCCGGTCGGTACGCTCCATTGATCCGGAGCTTGATCCTTGAGACGCTATTCGGTTACGTACATATATGGGTACGGCAGGGCTTTGTCCTATCATTTCTATAGTTTGTACTCCATAGAGGTCTGTAGACAGTGATATGTAGTCGTGATGTTATACAGCCTCGTCCGCGTTTATTTTGTTGTACAGTTTATATGTGGCGGCCAAATCGCCGCCGTTACTCTCGGTTTATGTTTGTATGTATGTGTTGGCCGTGAGTTCCCCGTGCTGTGTCTCTTATGTTGATTGTTCGGGAAACGATACGAAGCCTCGATTCTGCATTGTGTATGGGCCCAAGATAGTCAGTGAGCAGTAAATGCAAGCATAGGAGTGCTTGGCTAAGAGTGGTCGTGCACTTGTTACGGCCCATCAGTTTGGATCGTGACAAAATTGGTATCAGAGCAGTTCGTCCTAGGGATTTTCTACAGATCGTGTTCGGTAGAGTCCTGTTTATGGGTGTGAAGCCGGCCACACTTATAAACAGGAAGCTGCGAGGCATTTTGGAATCATTGACCTTTCTTTCTATCTTAGATCGTGTGATAGAGCCAGAGTCTAGGAAAGACCACTTCTGATCCTTTTTCCTGTAGGTAAGTGCAGACTGACGAAAGATGAAGAGATCAGCCTCGGACAGTGGAGGTGCTAAGAAGGCCCCCAGATCAGATCCAGGACCCCAGGCTCCAGGACCGAGCAGGACGAGCCTTAGTTATTCCATGGAGACTGATCCCTCGGAGGACCCAGCGACGATTCCTCCAGAGTTTTTGACTTCCAGGGAGGAGGACCCTGCAGGGGACAGTTATGACACAGATCCGTCCGAGTATTCGTCTGGGACACCGGAGGAGGAGATTCCCGAGGCCGTACCAGCTGCTCCTATAAGCGCAGCACTACGTCGACCCGGCCTCCCCCGTGAGTCTTATAGATATATATATATATATATATATATATATATAGAGTTGCCCGGTTATTTATATCCCCGGACTCGGATGAGAGAGATGATGAAGGCTAGACGAGCGGATGGTGGGTAGACGATGACGAGGAGTACACTTCACCTTATAGTCCACCAGATCAGACTACGTTACCGATCGACTACAGGTATATGAGTCCTTATTGGAATTTTCTATGGATGTGCATTTGCTGTAGATTATTATTTAATAGTGGCGAGCGGAAACCCAAAGAGGCCGATAACCGAGTATTTATAAGTAACGGCGACTAAGGTGTGTTCGCTACCATTGGGAATCTGGATATCTTGGACGGAAAGTAGTCATACATACAGATGAAAGGTGAATATTGAGAATTAAAAAGGCCAAAATAGTAATTGTGTAGTCGGAAGAGTAAGAGACCCTTTCTAATTCGGAGGGAGATGCGTTACGAGAACGTTTTAGAATCTGTCAAGACTTCAACTTACTTTAGATTATGTGGTGAAGGTCATGTGGTGAGGTGGATACGATTATACTAGCATTAACGCACCGGATTTCATCAGAGTTTCGAGGTTAAGCGTGCTGGGGTGAGAGAAATACTAGGATGGGTGACCCCCTGGGAAGTGTACAAAAAGTCCTATAAATTTAGATATAAGAGGAAAATGAGAAGCTAGAGCAGCCTCAGGGAGATTTGAGTATGCGGAGTGGTTGGAGACCTTAAGAGGTCGCGTAGAACAAGACGGACTAGACCGGTGAAGAGAAAGAAGGTGCATCACAGCTCTAGAATTAGGGTGAGTTTGAATAGCGTTTGGAAATATTTTATAAGTGAGATGGTAGTAATTATATATATACGTATGCATATGATATCCCATACGTGGTTGTATCAGCGGGTATGTGTATCCCGGCAACCAACGTTGCGGTATATTGAAGGCATTAATCGAACAAGGTAATGAAGTTCAAGTGACAAAAAAAAATGTAAGAAACATAAGGGAGTGAATCCTCCAAGAGCGATGACGGGCAAAGCAAGGGACTATTTGGGTAAAAATTTGAAGGTAGGCATGCGAATTGGATAAAGTGTGGCAGTATGGAACAAACGAGGAATATGTGGGGTCAGAGAATAGGCTTCGATAAGTGGGGCTAAAAGGATAGTGACCACGATGAGGAATAGGAAGTAAGAGAAAGAATGGTTACGCCTTGCGACGATGTTAAGAGATTTTCGGCCCTTGAAAGGTATATTAAGGGATAAGTGTGTGGTCAAATTAACACGGTTGCCTTGGACATGGAAAAGCTTTCCAAAAAGATGACTTAAGAATAGAACGGATTGGCGCGTTTAAAGGAATATTTCACGAACTTCAGAGCTGGAACGGTGCTCGAGGAGGAAGAAATCCAAGGAAGGTTAAGGACGAAAGTACGAAAGATATACTAATGGGTTGGTCGAAGGAAGAGGAGAGCATTTAGGAGTAAAGTAACTGGAAATCTTTAACCATAGGAGTAAGAAGGATACTTTTGTCACGACCCAACCCCGTAGGCCGTGACTAGTGCCCGAGCTGGACACTCGTATACACACCTATTAGCTATAATCGGTCTACTACTAGCATGATAAGGAATTCATATATAAAAGGCAAGACGTCGTCTCAAAACTGTCACATATATAGACATATCATAGCAACCTGTCTCCTGAGGAGTTACAACTTTCGATAGATAATATCACACATAAGCCGGCAAGGCTATCATAACATGTGGGAACGCCCCAACTATATACATACGCAAGCCGACAAGGCTGCCACTACATACAGTATCCCAAAACATATATACGCAAGCCGACAAGGCTGCCACTACGAATGGGAACGTCCCAAAACATAAATCATACAGACAGAACTGAACAGTAACCATATACAACCCACACATATGTCTACAGACCTCTAAGAGTAACAACAGTATCATATGACGGGACAGGGCCCCGCCGTACCCCTGGATAAGCATACATATACAACGAAAGGATCTGTACCAAGAATCTAGGCTCCGGAACAAGGGAGCACTCCAAGAGAGCTGAATAGATAACCTAAGCTGGCGGATCACCAAAACGAGCGTCTGTACCTGCGGGCATGAAACGCAGCCCCCCGAAGAAAGGGGGTCAGTACGGAATATGTACTGAGCATGTAAAGCATGAAATACAGTAAACAGGATCATACTGAAATAAAGAGTATAGAAAACTAGTACAATAACCAGAAAACCACAAGGCTTACCTTTGAACATAAATCATACGTGTCAATATCATACCCAACCCGTTATAGGGCTTAGTGACATAATTAGATAATCGTCCTGTACATATGCATATATAACGTGTCTCGACCCTCTAGTGAGGGACTCGATAAATAAAATCATCATATACATGCACATATAACGTGTCCCGGCCCTCTAGTGAGGGACTCGGTGAATAAAGTCATCATATGCCCTCCTGGCCGCCATCCCCATATCATCATATCATCATGTCATCATATGATCATATACATATACATATAACGTGTCCCGGCCCTCTAGTGAGGGACTCGGTGAATAATGCAATGAAGCTGTGCACGAGAACATGTCCTGGCCCGGGACTCAGTGAAAGATGCAACAGTATGCACGAGCAGAGTAGTGAGTAACCATATACATATAAATCATCTTTTGAGACTCAATAGATAAGTAGACTAGTCAACGCTCGAGTATCAGGACGATAGTCGTGTTCAGTATTCTTTGAATATCATTATGAACTATATCAAAATAAGGCCTCAGGGATCATAGACATGTATTAAGTTAATCCGAGTCAGTTTACAAAAATTATGAACATTATTCAGTATAGAATCCTTTAAGAATAGGAACCTTTATGCATCATTTACTATTCAATCATATGGAAAGCTCGAGGGTAGTAGCTCGACTATTTTAAGAATTCTAACATCAAGAGCGAATAAGAATCATAATACATGCTCGGAACTTATGAATAGAATTACCCAAAAGCTCATATCGTTTCATACTTACATCTAGGACATGCCAAAAGAAAGAAGGGTAGGCTAACCATAAATCAGATCCCGGGTTTCCCAATCTACAACAACATTATTGATATCAAGTATTAACTATAGCGCGCTCAAAATGCAAAACCTAAGCTAGCACGTTACTTACCAAAATTCGGGCAGCATTTCCCCTGAAAACTTAATAATCCTCGAGATTCCAATTCAGTCAAAACATCAATCAAAATACCAACAACAACAATACCAACAACTTCATACCAAACTAGAATTAAATCCATTCTTAAATCACTTCCAAAACAGCCTAATATACATTCCTATACCGATGCTCGTATATACTTCTTTATTTTCGTATATACATAGTATAATGGCAACAAAACAACAATAACTGCAACTACAACCAATCCCCAGGATATTCCATCCCACAAAGTAACTCATAATAATCACCAAAAAGCCCACATGATAACAATAACAATTTATCCGATTTCCCGCAATTAATTTCGTAATTCCCGTCTCACAATTTAACTGTGACCTGGACGAATTTAAATATATCTAGTAGAGGAGAATTCTTACCTCATATGCCAAGAAATAATCTTCTTCCACCTTACTTCTCTTTGAAGAAAGCCCGAATTTAATAACGCGATAAAATGGAACAATGAGATCGAAGCGGTGAGCAAAACCCGAATATTATTCTTGAAATGCAATACACTTTTCTTCCTTAAAAAGGAAGTCACGTTGCTGCTACTAATATTCACGTTGCTGCTTTCATAATATTGTTGGAAATAATGCTTTTCTTCCTTCAATTGAATCCAAAGACCAAAAACGTATGCTGTTTTTTTTTTTCCTACGTGAAAAGACTTGCTAGTCTATTTGCCTACTTAATTTGTAAGAACTGAATGTACAGTTCATGTACTATAACCTGCTGCCCATAATTATATTAGGAAGGTGTTTAGCTAAAATGCTTCTCAAGGTTTCTATATTTAATAGACCATGGGTCCCACCACTTTTATAAAAAGTTGAATTTATTTGCACTATTCCATGTGTCACTAATAGGAGTATATTTGTCACTTGGCCACCATTGTGCTGATGTACACACGTGGACACACTATTTTTAACACTTATCCACTATTTAATGTATTAACCTCCCACTAAAAATTCAATGTTTAACTAATAATTCACATAATTAATTTCTTGATCTCAATTCACTTTAGTAACAATTATTTTTAATACACTTCATATACTTATTGCCATGATTATGTGACGTAGCACTAGTCCATAGCCCCTTTTGGTACACACAAAATATTATTCTCAATCACCGTGGTCACACTTGTTAAGTCCTAAATTATTTCGGGACCTCAAACTCTTCGTATACCGAGCTCTCGATTTTCATCCTTAAAGATGATCGAATTCTCCAGGCTCGGGTAATTTTACTCATATTGGACAATTAAATTTTCTTAGTCTAAAAATACGGGATATTATAGCTTGAACCATATTTCATCAAATAAATTTCGAACCTCGACAAAACTTATTTTCTTAGATTTGTTTACCTTCAAATCCTTACGGTACATGTGTACCATCACTTTAACCACCTATAAGCTTGGGGGATAACTTCGTGTCCGTTACTAATATCATTTAACTCGCACGCTTTCCGACGTACAAAAATACGGGATGTAACAACTTTAATGAGTTGGTGGTAGGAAACCGATTACTCATTGGGGAAAGAACGAGGATGATGAGTCGACATAATTGATTAGAAAATTAATGACATGGAATAAGAATTCATGTGAAGACCGAGAGATTCGATCATAGAGGAAATGGAATAAAATGTAAGGAACGTGCATGGAAGACCACCCGGCCGTAGCATCAGAAAGATAGATAAAGGTTCGATGAACGAGGATAGAGAGAGTGTAAACTCTAAGAATTCTGTGCTACGAGAAAAAGTAGCAGGACACTCGAAAAACTTGGATGCACAGCTGCAACACAAACGCGTAGTTAAGAAGAATTATGGGTAAATGAGCTAAACGGGCGAAAGGACTAGTAGTGGATGGAAGGGTATGGAAATATTGAAAAAAAATGATGATATAGGCATAAATGGAAGAAGAACTCAGGGAAATAAGTTTTAGATATGTTATAAGCAAAGTCGGGGAGAAAAACAAGGAGTAAGGTATAATCGAAGACTTCATAAAGGACGTGGTGAATCCCGATGTCCCCATTAACTGATGGGCCCAGGAAATCATTAGTCATAAAAGACAGGATTGAAAAGATGGAAAAGAAGGCATCGGAATTGGATCTAACCCTTATAAGTATTCCAATTGAATACAAGAGTATAACTAGCAAGAAGATAGACAAGTCAGACCATACGATGACGGAATCCCGGCCCTAAGAAGATTGTGAAGGGCGGCAGATACTTATCGAAGACGACGGTTACTCGAAGGCTATGGGCGTATAAGGACCTCCTTAATAAGGAGGGAAGAACATACTAGACTTGAAAGGAACTATGCGACGTTTCAAGCTCCGGAAAAGGAGATTTATTAGCTCGGTGCCGAATTCGAGGCGTATTGGCATATCGGGAAGGTAACAGAACGAAGTAGAAACGAATTGACAATAAATGTACCATGAGGCAGACATAGGGAGAAAGTATGGAAGATAACTCAAGAGATCACTTTACGCCAAGATGAACTACGATAGTTTTAGACCATGATTTGAATCCCTCGTATCAGGCAAAAATTGCGCCGTACCTAAGTATGTAGTGACATGCCCTAAAGGGTAATGAAAAAAGCAAGAAAGGTCTCCAAGCTAAGTTTACAAGGGTGTTAGAGAGGATGACGAACCCAAAGGACACTTGTGATGACAATGACAATTGTAATAAAAGGAACAACGATTGGCAGTTTGGAAATTTTTGAAGGAAAGAAAGAACGCTGCTCCTATGAACAGAAATAAAAGAGTTCACCAGATATTAGAAAGTAGTTCATGGACCACTAATTATACTAAACATGAGAGCATATGATATGGAATTATATGAACCGTCAACGTGAAGCTATGCCCAACTACAATTGTAAGAAGGCCACACCGGAAAGCCAACAAGGAATAACGACTGACAAGACGATCGCCGATATAACAAAGGCGAAGATAAGTATACTTGCGTAGCAAGATAGTCATAATAGAAGAATTGCCATAGTCCTATGCTTCTGGGATTGTATTAATAGATGTGAGGGAAGGAAGTAAAGAAAACGTTGTAGCAGGAGCTCAAAGATGTTGCGAGCTATGAAATTAGTTGAACTCGGATTATATGTTTGCCATAAGTGTAAACGGGACCGGCGAAGGAGAATAAATGGCGAAGAAACATTACGTATATACATATTTCGGATAATGATATAACTGGCCTTAGAAAGGAACATAACCATTAGGTTCACTAGCGACATAGTTATGCTGGGTAAACATTTGGAATGAGATGGCAACAAGGATACAAGGATTAGAGAGCCTGACTAATGGATAGTGTATATCTAAGATCAACGGGTATAAAAAGGATAGCCCGAGATGGCACCGAAGGAGTAAAACCTGGATCTATCAATGCATAGGCGTCATGAGAGAATATAGTCAATATACTTGTAACCACATCTGGGGAGGACTCAAGATCCTGACGTCCCGCCAGAGCATAAATACGAGCGATTATGGCATGATAAATCAAGACCACGATAAAGGAAACAGAGCGAGCGCGGGATACGAGTTGATATCTAATTATGTAAATAAGAGCAAAAGAGGTGATGGGGTGCTTAGATGAGTCCAATGAAAGAGTTAAGAGCACGGGAAGAAACTGACCAATGTATAGTATAAAGATACGGCGATCGGACTATAAGAGGAAGGCAATGAACTAATAGATATGTTGTGGGTTGTAAACTACAACTTTCAAGGACGAATGTTTTTAAGGGGGGAAGGATGTTACATCCCGTATCATCGAAGAGCACTTATCAAATTTGAAACATAAGTACGTTGAGTTAGGGTTAAGTAAAACCACTTTGAAATAGAAGGAGCAAGCATTATTAAGTATATTTAATGAGTGAAGGATGTATATAAGTTATACCGGAAGATTTTATAAGGAAATGAGTGGAAGAAATGAAGTAGTACGACTTTGGAGAAAGGATGGGTAATGTTTTGTGTGAAAATTTTGGTCCAAATTGGGGGATAAATATCTCTTAGCATATGAAGTATTTTAAGGTGAAACAAAAGCCTAAAATGAAGTTTGTTGAGTCTAGTTTTCAACGCAAAAGACCGCTCAACCATAGAACATCAGAGTAGAGAATTATGGACGTTACAAGTTAGGCTGACAAAGCAGATTTGACCCTATATAAAGGGTAAAACCCCCCTTTTTTCACCAGATTTGCCCAGAAAATGCTAGAAAATTGAAGAGGGAGTGAGGGAATCAAAAAGTAAGCAATTTTCAAGCGAGATTTGAGTATTAATCGAAGCTCCGATAAACGGATAGATGTGATTCTAGTATGGTTTTGCGGTGGATTCAAGGTGGATATTGAAGATATCACTGTTTTAACAAGAATAAGGTATGAATCTCCTATTATTAATGTTAATTTTGGTGTATTTATGGAGATAAAGTAGTTAAATAATTGTATAGTAAGTTGGTTGGTTGTGGAAATTGGAAAACATCGTGTGGGATATTTTATGGTACATATTGGTGTTGGAAATGATGTTATTGTCGTCGTTGTTATTGGTTGCTGAATTATAATTTCGGCTAGGGTATATAAACAAAGAGATGTCACGAAATTTTGTTACATTCTAGAAAGAGTTAGTTTGAGGGCTTAAGATGTGCCTATGAAGATAAGTCTAACAATAGTCTAAATTTTCTTGAATATAGATTTATGAGCCTGGGAGGCCAAGCGTTGAATAGTTAAAGTTAAGGCGACCAAAAAGGTATGCTAAGGCTCGTCCCTTTTCTTTCAAAGGCATGATTCCTATGTTTGATTCCATAAATGTTTCCATAACCTCCTTGTTTCTAAACGTTAGAAGTTCATGATTCAAGGCATGACTCCCTTCCTTATAATCCATAAATGTTTTCCAAAATGTTCGTATTTTCCAAACTAGAGATTTATGATTCTGGAAGCTCTTATGCCAACAACGATGGACATGTATTTTTACAATGACAACGGTGATGTCAAAGATGAGCACATCTCTAAGACGATTATGACAATGATGATTTTATGTTTAAAAGTCTCAAGTTATGAAATCAATGATAATATGAGAATGTTGAGCTATTTCTTGATTTTGTTAAGTTTATTCATTGACGATGACTCTATTTCTAAAAGCTCCAAAGTGTATGAATTGACGCTTTATGATATTTTTGATCTTACTCTATGTTTTCCCTTGATGTTATTCTTCATTGATAGTCTCACCTTATGATAATTTTTCCCTCAAGGTGAGACAGAGCGTCCATGATTATTCCATAATGTAATCGGAGGTTACCGACCTTACGTCACTCCGATAGAGACATAACTTTCTCGGGCTCCCCGCACGTCGCTTTTATATGATATATGTATATGTAAACGGGGAATACGGGAAAAAGGGCCGCAGCGTTATATACGCGTAACCACCCGATCGCTGGTATAATATGATCTCACCTCGGACGCGAGATGCCCGGATGCGGGACATATGTGGTTAAATAGATCGGAGTCGACGCCTCGGCAATATGGTATGTTCTATTTTCTGTATTTATGAACAAGAAATGTTTTTCAAAAGAACGCTAGCATGCATGGCAACCGCCCTAAGAGGCACTCACATGTACATGTTATTCTTTTATCTCACGATATGCTCTACATTTTCATTCTGTTATTGTTCATACTTTACATCCCTTATTATGTTACTATTCATGCCTTACATACTCGGTACATTACTCGCATCGACGTCCCCCTCCGTGGACGCGCGCGTTCATGCCCGCAGTGGATCGTGTAGTCAGCCGGATGATTCACACCGCAGACCTCCCTCGCCGGGGCCGGTACGCTCCATTGATCCGGAGCTTCTCTTTTTGGCACGCTATTCGGTTACGTACATATAGGGCACGGGGCAGGCTCTCGTCCCGTCATTTCTGCGCTTGTACTCCATGAGGTCCAGAGTACGGTATGTAGTCGTGATGTTACGCTTTCCCGTCCGCGTTTATTTTATTGTATAGTGTATACGTTGCGGCCAAACCGGGGCTCGCGCTCGTTACTCTCAATGCTTATGTTTGTATATATGTGTGGCCGTGAGTTCCCGTGCGTTGTCTCTTATGTCGATTGTTCGAGAGACAAGATGTGACAACGCTTTACGTATTGTGTATGGGCCCGTGATAGTCGCGGATAAAAGAAATGCAAGCATAGGAGTGCTTGGCCAATAGTGGCCGGGCACTTGTTACGGCCCATCAGTTTGGGTCGTGACACCCAAACATCAAAGAGCTCTACCTCCAACTCAAAATTCATAGGCATCTCATGCCTCTTAGCAATCGATCCTTGGCATTGGCATTGGTCACAAGACCTTCTCATCAAGTTTGCATCATGATAGAGATTCGGCCAGTAATATCTGCACTCGAGAACCTTATCCGTTGTATGATTACCACTATGATGACCCCAACTAAAGAGTCATGGAAAGCCTTCAATATATCCATCACCTCAGATTCAGGAACACAACACCGAATGATGTTGTCGGTGCATGTTCGGAACAAGTATGGCTCATCCCAATAATATTGCCTGTAATCTCGGAAGAACTACTTTTTTTGGTACGCCTTGATCTCATCAAGAATAAGCCCAGCCTGTCACACCCCAATCCTGATAGGGCATGACGGGCACCCGACTCTCATCAGAGTCGAGGGAAGCCTCTGACATTCGCTCTATCAAAACCTGTCATTTCAAAAACTTTGAAGAACATAAAACCTTTCCAAATAGAAATCACTATCTTTATAATGATTATGAAAACTTTCAATCAAATAAGTACTTTACGCCAATTGAAATCATCTAAAATACATACTTTTTAAAAATCCACAAATGACTCAACTGACATCACTTTGTCGACATCTCGACAAACATACCACAAGACACTGTCTGCAGAAGTCTCTAAGAAGTAAATTGAACATTATGAGTCATGACAGGGCCTTGACAAACGCATAATCATACATATCTATAAATGACTCAGCACAACTCCAGAATGAGGTGGAACTTGCCAATCGGTCAAACTCGACGTCCAAGCATCCTAGCTATACACTTAACTTTGCCAAATGGGCCGCAGTGAACGAACGCATCCCAGCAAAAGGATGTCAAGACGGACAATGTACCGAGTATGTAAGGTGGTAACAAGTCATAATCATAATTTGACTTAGGAGAGAAGAAATCACAATCTAAATCAGCACTATACCTTTCGCCGGAAGAAACATAAATGTGCACACGAAGTCTCAAAAAAATCTTTAAGTAAATAATGCAATCCAATACACATGCCGCTTCCGACATGTTAACAGAATGGTCCCTTCCGGACGGCCGCTTCCGGCATAATAATGATGGGTTCTTCTCGGGCGGCCGCTTCCGGCCGTAGTTGAAGCAGGGTTCTTCGGCAGCCGCTTCCGGCTTAATATCATCATCATATCAACACAAACTCAATACACAAATATCAATTTCAATTCAAATCATAAGTCACTAATCAATTCATCACAATCCAGTTATTAGCCTTAGTCTTTCATAAGAAGTTATCAAATTTGTATCTCATTAGACTTAGGAGGACATACTTCCAGGTTTGATGGTAGAATTGTTATAAAATTCTTACTACTTATATTCTACTCAATTTCATTTTATTACCCTACCCAAAAATAAATGATCATATCAATACAAAGGGATGATACTATGGAATGTAAACATAAATTGTAAATGAAATGAAGTAGTAAAATCTCGCACCCCCTTCAGAGTGGTTTTGAAAATCAAACTTTATGTTTCCTTTAGTATAAAACTCATTTCCTCGAAATTATTAGTAAAACCATATACACAACTCAACTTGGCATCTTATGGGTGTTCCCTTCGGGAATGCATTAGAGTACAATATCAAGAAGTCATCACAAGAAACATTTAGGCCTTACTCGTCGAAGAATGGAATCATATGGAGTACATATAGAATGAATAACAACAAGAATCATGCCAAAGGAAGAAAGGTTTGCCTTACATACCTGGAAGCTTACTTTTCACTTTCCAACTTACTTTTTGTCTTTCAATCTACGTAAAATCATTCATAGTCTCGTAATCTACTTATAAAACCATTCATACTATTATTAGGCTTGTCGTCATACGCTTATCTTAAGCCTCCAAATTAAATCCTTTAAGAATTTTATCGAAATTCGGGCAGCATCTCCTCTGTTTATATCCTTAGCCTGAAATTATAATACCAACAAACAATTATAACAACAACCACATCGGCAGTAACCCAACAACACGACAACAACAACATCAACTTATCCGATTTTCGTCATTAATTTCGTAGTTCTCATCTTACAATTTAACTGTGACCTGGATGAATTTAAATATACCTAGGATAGAATAATTCTTACCTTATATTTCAGGAAATGATCTTCTTCCACCTTACTTCACTTTGAAGAAAGCCCAAATTCAACCAGGCGATAAAACAGAACAACGAGATCAGAGTAAAGAACAAAACCCATGTATTGTTATCGATGCAAATCACTCGTCACTTCCTATGAAAGGAATAAACATTGCTGTTCCTCACTTATCTTTTAAGAGCAGCTATCTTATGTAAAGGTTGTAGTATAATTTCTTTAGAAATAAGAAATTCATGAAAATTAGATAAGGTTTTAAATGGACTTTTCCACTTACACATGTAAGTATGGCATCCATACTTTGATGACTAGTATGGCATCCATACTTAGATTAGTCTTCTGTTATATCCCGTATTTTTGTACATTGGGATATTTTAAGCTAATCGCGATAAGTTTAAGGACAAGACTGTTTTGGGATACGTATAGAGACTTTTAACCTCTGATTCTTTTTATGCACAAGTTGCTTATAAATTTTAATTGGTATGGAATTATTAATGAAGATTAGGGGTTAATTAACCATGATTAGATTATTAAGTGGGGATTAAAAACCTAATTAGTCACTAATTGGCCATTAGTGGCCGTGTGGGCCCCACCCATGGCATGGCAAAATTTGATTGGCTCAAGCCATGAGTGGGACATGTGTCCAACTTATAGGCATCATATTTAATTCAAATTGATGACTAATGAATTCATTCATCATTTTCAAACTTGAGAAATTAGAGATAGAAAGATGAGGAGAAGCTCTCGGCCATGGCTGGCCGAGCTTGAGCCCTTGAGTGTTGATCAAAAATTTATTTTCTTCAAGTATTCCAACCAATTGGAAGGTCTATAGTAACGTGAAGTAGCCATTGGAGCAACCAAAATATTCATTCTTGCAATTCACAAATTCTAGCCAAGTTGAGAAGTCAAGTGTTAAGGTAAGGTTTAATCTGCTTTTACATGTGTTAAGGGTGGTTTGAACGTATCGTAACTTGTAGATATGGATGAAAATCATGGAATTATGTATGTTGGTGTTGAAGCCGTGTAGGGCTGTTTGTGTAGAAGATGGTGAACTAATTTTACTTAGTATTTTGGTTGTTGTTGTTATGGATTTTATGATGAGAATGAAGGTATTTAATGGTTCAAGTTGAAGTTGTAATTGTTTTTGGGCTGTTGTAAGGTTGTTTAGATAAAAATGTTACGACTATGGATCATTAATAGTAACTTGAATATGTAGTAGCCGTATGTGGATTGTTATCGAATGTTATGAATATGGGCTGTTTGGAATATTGTGCGGACTGTCCGGAGTGTTCTCGAGTCTTGTTTGAATAGTCTCGGATTGGTACTTGAAGGTATGATTATTGATGTTGTCTTGGTTGTATGTGATTGGTTTGAATATAAGGGAAATGTCGTCTAATTATCTAGAAAGGAGTGACTAACATTAGAATACGTTTTGAATCTCCCCGTAGCTTAACCGTAGTTCTTGACGTCTTAATATAGGTTGAGGTACTATTGGGCAGCGTATACGTGTTGTGTTGCGAGTAAACGCTAAAGGTATGTAAAACCTATCCCTTCTTTCTTTTGGCATGTCCTAGACGTAAGTAATGAACGATATGAGTTTTGGGGTAATTCTATTCACAAGTTCCGAGCATGGTTTATGATTCTTATTCACTTCTTGATGTTAGAACTCTTAGAATAGTCAAGCTACTGCCCTCGAGCCTTTTATATGATTAGATAGTAAATGATGCAAAAAGGTTCCTATTCTTAAAAGACTTTATAACGACTAATGTCCTTAACTTCCATAAGTCGTTTTGCATTATTTTGATACGTATCACATGATCCCTAAGGCTTTATTTGATATAGTTCATAATGATATTCAAAGAGTACTGAGTATGACTATCATCCTGATACTCGAGCGTTAATTAGTCTACTTATCTATTGAGTCTCAAAAGATGATTTATATGCATATGGTTACTACTACTACGCTCGTGCATACTTGTTGTTACCTCTTTCACCGAGTCCGGTCGGGTATGTTATCGAGCACATTTTACTACATTATCCACCGAGTCCCATACAGAGGGCGGGTGCACGCTATATGATTATATGATGATATGGTGATATAATGATATGATGATATGTTGATATGATATGGCACCGAGTCCCCTGATGGGCCGGGTACGGTATACGTGTATACGACTTTATTCACCGAGTCCCATAGTGGGCCGGGTACGGTATATGATAATGATATGCATGATTTCGTTCGTAAGGTACAGGTACAGTGACTTCTTGACTATTATACTTTTCTCCTGGAATCCCTACTTCAGTTATGATCTTTCTTATCGTGTTTCATGCTTTATATACTCAGTACATATCTCGTACTGACCCCCTTTCTTCGGGCCGCGTTTCATGCCCGCAGTATGGACTCGTTTTGGTGATCGCCGACTTAGGATATTTATTCGGCTATCTTGGAGTGCTCCCTTGTCCGGAGCTAGCTTTTGAGTACGAATCCTTTTGTTGTATATATGTGTTTATCGGGGGTACGGCGGGACCCTGTCCCGTCATATGATACTGTTGTTACTCTTAGAGGTCTGTAGACATATGTGTGGGTTGTATATAGATGTCGTTCAGCTATGTTAGCATGACTTGTGTTTTGGGACGTTCCCTTTCGTAGTGGTAGCCTTGTCGGCTTGCGCATATCTATATATTTTGGGATGTTATACGTAGTGGCAGCCTTGTCGGCTTGCGTATATATAGTTGGAATGTTCCCGCGCTTTGTTATGACGACCTTGTCGGCTTATGTCTTCCATTTATACGGTGATGGTTGTGACTCCCTCGGGAGACGGGTTGCGTTGATATATATATATATATATATATATATATATGATAGTTAGAGATGACGTTCTCTTTGTAAGTTACATATTATATTTAGACGTGGATCGATTATAGCTAACGGTGTATAGACCCGAGTGTCCGGCTCGGGCGCCTAGTCACGGCTCTTGGTGGGTGGGTCGTGACAAGTGGTATCGAAGCGGTTCATCCTCGGAGTGTCTACGGAGGCCGTGTCTAGTAGAATCTTGTTTATCGGTGTGTTGTACACATCTATAACATGTACGGAAGCTACGGGACATTTAGGATGTTATCTTTCCTTAACTTACTCTAGATCGTGCGATAGAGCATTGTATTATCGGGATAATTCCTCCCTAACGGATTATTATGTTTACGGCGATGCCTCGAAAAAACGGCAGTGTCCGGAAGGGCGAGTCGGTGGGCGGAGAGACCGGCGGACACGAGAGTTACTAGGGCCGTGCCACTATCGACTAGGAGCCTAGGTAGCGACGGTGCCCGGATCGGGGGACGGCTCCACACCGCCGGCTCACCGGGGTTCCGTGCCGAGCCTCCCGGCTCCTCGACCCGGTGGAGGATAGGGCTATGAGAGATGCGATCCCGATTCTTGACCAGAAGTTGGCGGCGACGAGCGGGCTCGCGAGGGCATGGGCTAGGAGTTGATTATGCGGACAGACATGATAGTTTGAGGGCTCATGATTTCTTGACTTGTAATCCCCCAGAGTTCTACGGGTCAAAGCTCGGGGATGATCCGCAGGAGTTTATTCGGCAGATGCAGCGTACATTGAGAATAATTAGAGCTTCCGAGACTGAGTCTGTTGAATTGGCTTCGTATCGGTTGCATGATGTAGCTGTTAATTGGTATGAGTCATGGGAGTTGTCTAGGGGCGAGGGTGCTCCTCCAGCGGTATAGGATGAGTTTATGGAGGCCTTTCTTGGACACTTTCTACCTCCGGAGATGAGCGAGCCGAGTTGATAGATTAACACATTTGAGCGAGAGCGGCGGGAGTGTTCGAGATTCGACCTTGAGTTTGATTCGTTGGCTAGACATGCGCCCACTATTGTAGCTGATATGGCTGATAGGGTGCATCATTATGTGATGGGTGTTATATCCCGTATTTTTGTACGTCGGGATATTTTAAGCTGATCGCGACAAGTTAAGGACAAGACTATTTTGGGATAGGAGGTAGAGATTTTTAACCTTCAATTTTGTTTTAATGCACAAGTTGCTTATAAATTTTATTTGGTATAGAAATATTATGAAGATTAGGAATTAATTGACCATAATTAAATTATTAAGTGGGGATTAGTGATTAATTATGATTAATTAGCCTAATTAGACCACTAAGTGGGCCCCACAACACATGGATGAATATGATTGGTCCATGAAGAATAATGGGACACATGTCAAGGGTTGGACATGTGTCACCACTATGGAGGGCATTTATAAACCAAGAAGATGACTAAGCATTCATTTTTCATCCAAAAAAATGATGAAACTTTAGAGAGAGGAGCTCTCGGCCATGGCTGTCCATGGAGAGCTCCAACTCTTGTGCTCAAATCATAATTTTTCCAAGGCTTTTCAATCATTTGGAAGATCATCCATAACGTGGAGTAGCCATTGGAATAGCAAGAACAAGTATTATTTCAATTCACCAATTCTAGCCAAGTTGAGAAGTCAAGTTGCTAAGGTAAGGGCTGATCATGTTCTACATGTTTTAGTAAGGATTTGGGCTTGTTGTAACTTAGTAAATATGGATTGAATCTATGAAATCATGTATGTTGGTGTTAGAATGTTGTTGAAGCCGTATAGGGGCTGTTTTGGGAGGAAATGGTGAATTGATTTTACTTAGTATTTGGTTGATGTTTTTATGGATTTTGTGATGAAAATGAAAGTAGTTAATGGCTCAAATTGGAGTTGAAATCGTTGGTGGGCTGTTGTAAGAAGTTAGTATGTTGTTAATATAGTTTCTTATGTTTATATGGACAATATTGTAACGTATGGATTGTTGGTATAGTTCATGAATTTGGAAGGAAAGAATGTGTTGTTGTTATTCTTGTTGAACTTGGAAAGTTATATGTTGTGTTGTGTGTTGGTTGGGCTGTTTGGAGTGTTGTATGGGCTGCCCCGAATGTCCTCGAGTTATGTTTGGATAGTCTCGGGTTGATACTTGAATGTAGGATTAGTGATGTTGGCTTGGTTGTATGTAGTTGGTTTGAATATAAGCGAAGCGTCGTCTAATTATCTTGAAAGGAATTATTAACATTAGGATACATTTTGAATCTCTTCGTAAGTTTAATCGTAGTTCTTGAGGTCTTAATATAGGTTGAGATACTATTGGGCAGCGTATACGTGTTGTGTTGCGAGTAAACGCTAAAGGTATGTAAAGCTTATCCTTTCTTTCTTTTGGCATGTCCTAGATGTAAGTATGATATGATATGAGCTTTGGGGAAATTCTATTCGCAAGTTCCGAGCATGATTTATGATTCTTATTCACTTCTTGATGTTAGAACTCTCATGATAGTCGAGCTATTACCCCCGAGTCTTTTATATGATTGAATAACAAATAATGCATAAAAATTCCTATTTCTAAAGGAATCTATAATGAATAATGTCCATAACTTTTATAAGCTGACTCGGATTAACTTAATACATGTCTATGATCTCTGAGGCATTATTGATATAGTTTGTAATGATATTCAAAGAGTACTTAATATGGCTATCATCCTGATACTCGAGCGTTGGTTAGTCCACTTATCTATTGAGTCTCAAAAGATGATTTATATGCATATGGTTACTCACTACTCTGTTGTGCATTCTGTTATTACATCTTTCACCGAGTCCCTCACTAGAGGGCCGGGTACGGTATATATATATATATATTATATGATGGTGTTATACTGTGTTACGGTGTTATGATGTGTTATGGTGTTATGCTGTGTTATGGTGTTATGCTGTGTTATGGTGTTATGCTGTGATATGGAGTTATCTTTGTGATACGGAGTTATGCCGTGATACGGAGTTATCCGTGTTCGGGAGTATCTTTGTGTTATGGCGCCAAAGACGGGGTGGCGACCATGTTCACCGAGTCCTATAATCGGATATGATATATGATATTGATATATATGGTTTGTGTTTCAAAAGCAAACGTTTTGGTATTCGGTTATTGTACTTGTTTTAAAATTCTTATTTCGGTTATAATCACATTTTTTGTATTTCATGCTTTATATACTCAAGCACATATTTCGTACCGGCCCCGCTTTCGGGGGGCGCGTTTCATGCCCGCGGTACGGATGCTCGATTTGATGATCCTTCCGCTTAAGATTTCTACTCAAATGTCTTGGAGTGCTCCGTTGTTCCGAGCCTAGACTTTGGCACAAATCGCGATATATGTATATGTTTACTCAGGGGTACGGCGGGGCCCTGTCCCGTCATATGTTACTGTTGATACTCTTAGAGGTCTGTAGACATATGTGTGGGTTTGTATATGGTTGTTGTTCTGTTGTGTCTGTATGACTTATGTTTTGGGACGTTCCCATTCGTAGAGGCAGCCTTGTCGGCTCGCGTATACATATATATTTTTTTTAGATGTTGTATGTAGTTGCAGCCTTGCCTCGGCTTGCGTATATGTTTAATCGGGGCGTACCCGCATGTTGTGATAGCCTTGCCGGCTTATGTACGAAGTTATCTGTTGGTAGTTGTGACTCCACAGGAGACAGGTTGTCATGATATATATACATATGGGACAGTTTTGAGACGACGTCTTGCCTTTTTATATAAGTTCCTATTTATGCTAGTTGTGGACTGATTATAGCTAACAGATTTGTATATGAGTGTCCAGCTCGGGCACTAGTCACGGCCTACGGGGTTAGGTCGTGACAATGGGGCTGGATCGTTACTTGGTTGATAGCTGTATGATAATGGCTTCTCGGCCTGTGTATGGATATTGCTCGAGCACGAGCTTATGCACGGGGGTAGAGGATCGGCACGGGGACGCCACTGGGATAGAGACTATGACAGAGGCCAGCATAAGAGAGCTAGGTCAGCCGGCTATCCGAGTGAATTTCGGGGCGGTCGCCTCGGCCAAGGAAGATAGTAGATATCCTTTCTCGGCCACCACGGAGTGCACCCCCACGGTTCACGGGTAGGAGATTTGATAGCACGGGGTACTCGGGGGTGGCCGCAGCTCCCGGGGCTTCGAGTTCACGGATGCACGGGGAGTTCGGGGTCGGCCGAGGCCACCTTTGCCTCGGTGTTCTCGATGTGGTAGGCCTCGTTTTGGGGAATGTCGTTTCACAAGTGCTTGCTTTACTTGTCATCAAGGCCATATTATGAGGGAGTGTCCGTTTGGGGGTAGTCCGTGGTGCGGCCTCGGACCGGGTCGATTCGTCGGTTCATCGTCTTCGTAGCTATGCGCCCCATGGGGTACGGGGGTACCCGGAAGACGAGTCGTGGTAGATGTCACGACCCAACCCCGTAGGCCGTGACTAGTGCCCGAGCTGGACACTCGTATACACCTGTTAACTATAATCGTCCACAACTAGCATAATAAAGAACTTATATATAGAAAGGCAAGACGTCGTCTCAGAATTGTCACATATATATATATATATATCAAGGCAACCTGTCTCCTGAGAAGTTACAAACATCAACAGATAACATGGAACACAAGCCGACAAGGCTGTCATAATGTGTGGGAATGCCCCAACTATATATACGCAAGCCGACAAGGCTGCCACTACATACAACATCCCAAAACAGAAGTCATGCCAACACAGCTGGACAACAACTATACACAACCCACACATATGTCTACAGACCTCTAAGAGTAACACAGTATCATATGACGGGACAGGGCCCCGTCGTACCCCTGAATAAACATATACATACAACAGGAGGATCTGTACCAAAAATCTAGGCTCCGGAACAAGGGAGCACTCCAAGATAGCTGAATAGAAATCCCTAAGTCGGCGGATCATCGAAGTGAGTATACGTACTGGGCATGAAACGCAGCCCCCCGAAGAAAGGGAGTTAGTACGGAATATGTACTGAGCATGTAAAGCATGAATTATAGTAAACAAGATCATACTGAAATAAGGAGTGTAGAAAACTAGTACAATAACCAGAAAACCACAAGGCTTGCCTGTGAAACATAAATCATGCGTGTCAACATCATACCCAACCTGTTATGGGACTTAATGACATAATTAGATAATCATCCTGTACATATGCATATATAACGTGTCCCGGCCCTCTAGTGAGGGACTCGGTAAATAAAATCATCATATACATGTACATATAACGTGTCCCGGCCCTCTAGTGAGGGACTCGGAATAAAGTCATCATATGCCATCCTGGCCGCCATCCCCGTATCATCATATCATCATGTCATCATATCATCATATATACATATACATATAACGTGTCCCGCCCTCTAGTGAGGGACTCGGTGAATAATGCGGGAGTGCACGAAAACATGTCCTGGCCCGGGACTCAGTGAAAGATGTAATAATAGTATGCACGAGCAGAGTAGTGAGAAACCATATGCATATAAATCATCTTTTAAGACTCAATAGATAAGTAGACAAAACAACGCTCGAGTATCAGGATAATAGCCGTATTAAGTTCTCTCTAAATGTCATTACGAACTATATAAAGGAAAGTCTCAGGGATCATAGACATGTATCAAATCAATACGAGAACTTATGCAAGTTAAGGACATTATTCATTATAGAATCCTTTAGGAATAGGAACTGCATGCATCATTTACTATTCAATCATATAAAAGACTCGAGGGCAATAGCCCGACCATCCTGAGAGTTCTAACATCAAGAAGTGAATAAGAATCATAAATCATGCTCGGAACTTGTGAATAGAATTACCCCAAACCCCTTGTCGTATCTTACTTACATATAGGACATTCCAAAAGAAAGAAGGGATAGGCCTTACATACCTGTTGACGACTAATCGCAAAACCATTTGCTTTGTCGCTCTTTTTAGCCTATTTAACATAAGAGTAACATTATCGTTAGTAACTATACTTTCTAGTTCGTAAATCCGTAACCAACCGCCTATAGAACTTATTCTTTAACTTATACATTCTCGTTTAGGACTATCCATTAGTTGGCTTAACGAAAATCGACAACATTTCCCCTATATATTCGTCTAACCCAAATTTCCAATTATTCTCCGTTAACACGTAAATACCAACAATGACCATAATAGAAATATTCATACCAACTCTTTACAATCCAACTCATAAACATCTCAAACAATCCAATAACCGTTCTTAATCCTTTTCCAATCCAAATCACTAACATTTAAGATCATACGCCAAACGGACGAACATATGCTTTATATACAATACGTTATACGCTTCTTTCCTTCGAATTTAGAAGCCATATCAACGACGACACGACAACAACACGAACAACAACGTGTGAACATAAACCATACTTTGAATCTTTTCAACTCAACAATTCCATATAACAACTACAACTCCTAATATCAACGATTTCATGCAATTTCTTACTTCCAATTTCATCCAATCCAATTTTAATCCTTCCGTTATAACACCATTAATACAATTATACCATAAAATGAGAAGGTCTTACCTTAATTTAATCGGAGGAAATTCTACTCTTAATTACTCCAATTTCGCAATTTCTTCTTCTCCAACTTAAAATCCAATGTTGCTATCACCTCCTTGAACTTGTATTGCACTTGAAATTGATCAACATGGCAACAATATATTTTTTTCTGCTCCATCCATGGCTGGCCGAGAGCAGCCATGGAAGATATGTATTTTTTTTTCTCCTAAGTTTCAATTCTAAGAATGAATGAAAATGCTTGTTTGATCATTGTTCAACCATATTTATATATGGTCTCCCTTATAGTGACACGTCCCCATCCCCCTAATGACTCACCCAAAAATTGTTTTGTTGACTCATTATTTTTTTTTATTTTTTTTAAATTCGGGTGGGGCCCACACATAGTAATTAGGCTAATTAATTTTAATTAATCACTAATTCTTACTTAATTATATAATCACAATTAATTAATCCCTAATCTCTAATAATATTTCTACACTAAATAAAATTTATCAACAATTTATATTCTAATTAAAATTGAAAATTAAAAATTCCTATTTCATGTCCGAAAATAATTCCAATTTATATTCTAATGCTTGTGGATAATTCGACGTATAAATATACGGGGTATAACATCCTACCCCCCTTTAGAACATTCGTCCTCGAATATTAAACTGATTCTGAATTTCCAATACTTTCTCAAGTGTCCTCTTATTCAATTACGCCCTTCACATACCTCTTCCATTGGTCGATTCACTATAATTCATTATAACGCATTCCAGGCCTCTACATAGTCATTCCTGTAATATCTCCTCTTTCTGTTGCTTCCCAAGGTAATAATTCCACGTCATTGCCTTTACTCTCGTCTTACTTCGCAGTCCGTTGTCGATTGTATTGCGAGTGTTTTGTTGAAGTGTTCTTGCTCTCTTTATCCGCATCTCGTTCAATTCTACTATCGTCGATTGATTCGTACTTGTACTCATGGTGCATGTAGTCATGACTCGACTCTTTCTTTTTCTATAGTTATTCCCTTAAGGCATCGTTTCGTTTATCTTACCTCTCAATCTTTAAATATGATTTAATAATGCGCAGACGTCCCTCGTCGGTTCATTAGACTTTAATATCCCTGGAGTATCGCATGACTCTGGTAACCTGTGAACCCTTCGCAGGTTCTACGAGTAAAATGAAATTTCCCAGAGGGTAACATTTTTATACTCCAATATCCTTGCTTTACTCCGCTGTGACTGTCCGTATTCTGAAATCCTCAGCATCATGTGTCACTTTCTGACTTCCTTTAAAGGCCTTTAACTATCATTTGCTTTTATTTCTTGATCTAGATCTTTAGGGTTGTCTATCAAATAGTGCTAGGGTTCCCTCATATCACAACTTTACTGTCCTCCAGTAACCAGTAACCCGCTTGTTCTAATTGTCTCGGTTAAATCATTTCGTAATTCCTTTTAACGTAACTGGCAATACTTTAGTCATATTATCTCGTGTCATTCCTCTATTTTTGACTCAAACCCTTCTATTTCCCCTTTAATCAAATTTGCTCTTAGTTCTCCTATCACACACCCTATTGTAATTTTTACACGAGCATTTGTAGGTGCTCAGGTCAGCTCGAAAAAAATACCTTAGCGTTGCCTCGCTAGACTTTATACAAACCCTATATTCTTCTCTTATGTCTTTCAATTAATATCAAGGCTCAATTATGGTCGTTGCCCTCGCACAAACTATATCTCCAGCTTTTGCCCTGCATCATCTTATACCTTTCTTTGGTGTACCCAAATTATTGCAACCATATTGTTGTTACTGAATTTTTTTTTCCTTCTTATCAAATACTTACTTGGTCTCATCCGTAGCATACAAATAGTCGTAGGTTGCAAAACTATTCTTGTACAATTCATATAAGGTGCATCCAATCTTAGTCATAGTCTTTCCTTCTCCTGGTTTTGTTCTGCTCTACATATCTTATTGTACTAACACTTACTTGCTGTCTATTTTGTATACTTGTTTCCCCTTCCTTTACTTACCATTCAATTTTTTTCATATTCTACCATAGGAGAGATTTTCTACCCTTTCTCCTTTGCTACTTGTATGTCACAATATCATTAGCCCATAACTCCGTTGCCAACATCTTAACCTCTAATCCAGTATAGGCTTGTTATCCTTTATAATACCTTTAAGTTACTCGTTACTATTCTCTTGTCATATTCTTTTTTT
Organism: Lycium ferocissimum; assembly: GCF_029784015.1. Lineage (NCBI taxonomy): Eukaryota > Viridiplantae > Streptophyta > Magnoliopsida > Solanales > Solanaceae > Lycium > Lycium ferocissimum. Next base: position 28,729 of record NW_026716008.1, read on the forward strand.
TTTTATAAGCACCCACCTTCTGATGTCATATTATCCAAGGTCTTTACCAATAATTTTCAGACGCCCCAAATACCATCTTGGCTTCTATTCGTTTATTGCTAGCTTTCAAATCTTACTAACTTGTTTTGAAGAAGGATCCCACTTAAAGTTTAAGTATTCACATTAAACGGGTTGCGTGTCGATTGATTGCATCTTACACTTGGATTTCTCTCATCCGCTTCCCCCCTTTAGGGTGTACACACATTTTTATCTATTTATATTTTACTCTTTGTCCCCATTTTCAATTTTCAAATTCATATGATTCTTTTCCAATACATTTAGTATCTTTGCACCATATCCATGTTGTTATATCCCGCAATTTCGCATATTCGAGAAATTTGAAATAATTTCGACTTGTAAGAAATAAGGCTATGTCTCTATTTTATTAAGTGCAAGTGTGATGCTCATGAAATATTGATGTGGAAATATGGAAGAAGGCCGAGGGTATAATTGGAATTTCGGAACAAGATTAGTTTCGGGAATTATAAAATATGAACCTAAAGGAGATTGGGCTCAAAAAAAAAAAAAAGAAAAATGGAAGCCCAATTTTATAAGTGGTGGCCGGCCATGGCTAGCCCAAGCCCATGGAAAATTAATTCCATGTGGTAAATAAATAAAGGGACCAATTCATCATTTCTAGAGAATTCAAGAAAACAAAAAAAAAAAAAGAAGAGAGAGCAAGAACAATAGTAAGGCCATACGGCCAAGTGAAAGAAAAAGAAAGGAAAAGAAGAAAAAAATCTTGGAG
>NW_026716009.1:0-17222 GCF_029784015.1 Lycium ferocissimum
ATCCGTTATATAAGGATCAAACTTCTCAATTGAGAAAGTCTGGATCCCCAAGCACAAGCTCTCTACTACTCCCTCTTGTAAAAAACCGTTCTTATATAAATAAAAGTAAGTTCATACAAATCTCCTTCTACTGAGCACAACCTTCATATTTAAGGTATAAATTTTAAATTTTTATTTTTCTTTTATTTTATATTTCAGTTCATGTTTAGCCTTATCGGCTAAATACTTTGTTGAATTACGTCACACTAGACTACTGAGATCATGGTAATAATGCTTTAATGCATTATGATCATGCTAAAACATGATGTTCAAGGTTAGGTGAGATTGACCCGAAAGTGACCGTTCAAAACCAGACGGTGGTCCTGTTTCCGCCCGTTTAGCCGAGGATGGCGTTTGAGGGCATGTTGGACTTGTTCTGACAAGAACAACCCCAACGCCAGGGTCAATAGCCTAGTAAAGTAACTTGCTACCTAGATGGCATCATGTGGCGGCGCGATCCTGACAAGAACAACCCCAACGCCAGGGTCAATAGCCCTATTTATACCCTATTTTAATCACATTACTAGTCCGTCCCTCTAAACTCCCTGTCCGAAGACTTAAACATGCATTCTCTCGTCAACTCTAAGCGTATATACGATTAGCTAATCAAGCTCTAACTAAAGCAAATCGTAGCCTACCTCTTTGGCGAACAGATATTTGATTCTCTATGAATTGCTCATCTTTTTTGTCTCCATCTGAATCCATGAGCGAATATTATTCGAAGGGAATCGTGGAAAAGGGATTAGAAGGGTTTTCCTTTTCTTGGGGCCATGGTTTTTCTTTCATGAGGAACCCTAGGAGCAGCCCTTGAGAGTCCTCTGTTGAAAAAGGAGAGAAAAATAGATTAAGTACCAAAAATTCGGCTACTGTTTCTGCGTAGACTGCTGCGGCGGTTGCCAAGCTGCTATAGCGGTACCGCTATGGCGGTCCACTGACTGCTATAGCAGTCCGCTTTAATTTCTGGCCCGAAATTTCCAAACCCTTCCAAAATTGAATTTTTTTTCCCACGCTTAACTCTTAAAACATATCATGAAGCTTATTATTTACAAGCCTTGACCTAGATTGGGCATGGTTTCAAGAAATATTAAATAAGGAACGGACGGGTCATTACATTTACCAATCTCAAACCATCCTATGGGAGATCTACATTTCTTTTCGTATAAGGCCTTATAAGAGGCCATCATGTTGCTGGCATGGTAGCTATTGTTATATGCCAACTCGATAAGCGGATCATCCCAACTCCCTTAAAAGTCTTGTACACAAGCTCGCAATATATCTTCAAGCGTTTGAATTGTGCGCTCCTTTTGCTCGTCTTTTTGTGGATGAAAAGTCGTGCTAAGACTAACTTGTGTACCCAAGCTCCTCTGAAAGGACCTCCAGAAGTTAGTTGTGAATTAAGCACCTCTATCGGATATTATAGAAATGGGGATACTATGTAGTCGAACAATCTCCTTAATGTACAACTTTGCATAGTCCTCACCTATATATGGTCTTGACCGGTAAGAAATAAGCCGACTTTGCCTATCCACGATTACCTATATAGAATCATACTTGCGATAAGAATAAGACAAACTGGTAATGAAATCCATATTAGTCATTTCCCACTTCCACATCAAAATATCTATATTCTACATCAATCAGTCGGGTTTCTGATGCTTAATATTCCCTTGTTGTCAATTAGGACATTAAGCTACAAACTCTGTAATGTTTTTCTTCATATCGTTCCACAAATACAGCTCTTTGATATCATGATACATCTTCATCGATAAATACAATCATAAACACATCCAAGAAAGGATGTAACACTCTATTCATCAGATCCATAAATGTTGATGGTGAGTTCGTCAGCCCCAACGACATTACTAAGAACTCAAAATGCCCATATATCATTCTGAAGGTTGTCTTCGAAATTTCCTTATTATTGACCCTCAACTAATGATAACCTGACCTTAAGTCGATCTTCGAGATACACTTAGCACCCTGTAACTGGTAAAAAAAAATCATCAATTCGGGGAACGAGATACTTATTCTTGGTAGTGACCTTATTCGGTTGCCAGTAATCAATGCAAATGCGCAACGAGCCATCTTTCTTTCGTATGCATAATACCGACGCACCCTAAGGTTAAGTGTTGGGCCTAATGAAGCCCTTCTCTAATAAATCTTTCAACTGCTCCTTCAATTCTATAGGAGCTATTCTATAAGGAGGAATAGATATCGGCTGAGTGTCTGGAAACACATCTATATCGAACTCAATCTCCCTTTCTAGGGCCAGGCCTGGAAGCGCATTTAGAAATACATCAGGGAACTCATTAACCACCGGGACTGATTGAAGAGTAGGTGGTTCAACATCTGTATCTCAGACACGAACAAGATGGTATATACAACCCCTAGAGATCATCTTCCTTGCCTTTAGGTTGGAAATAACCTGACCTTAGGCGTCAAAAAGATTACCTTTCCATTCAAGAACCGGCTCACCCGGAAACTAAAATTGAACAATCTTTGTTCGGCAATCAACGTTAGCATAATAAGAAGTTAACCAATCCATGCCCATAAAAACATCAAAGTCCACCATTTCTAACTCGATTAGATCTGCTATGGTGCGACAACTATAAATTACTACCATACAATCCCAATAAATCTATCTAGCAACCACATGATCACCAACAGGTGTAAACACCTCAACTGGTTTAAGCGACTCGGGTTCCACCCCAAGTTTTCCAATAATAAAAGGAGTAACATACGATAAAGTAGAGCATGGATCTATCAATGCATATACGTCATGAAAAGAAACTAATAATATACCTATGATAACATCAGGTGATGACTCTAGATCCTGCCGACCAGCTAATGCATAGATGCGGTTCGGATGACCGCTCGAGCTAGATGCTCCACCTCTACCTCTACCTCGGCCGACTGAGGTCTGAGAACCATGCCCAGCAGGGCATATTAATGATGAAGAAATAGTTACGGACCCAGTCGGCTGAGCTATGCCACCTCCAGCCCTCGTCGGGCACTCTCATATGATATGACCTGGATACCCACAATTGTAGCACACATTCGAACCCTAACGACATGGCCCAGTATGCGTCTTAACACACTGAGTACATCATGGTAAAGGTGGTCTCATCTAGCTAGACTCCTCTCTATACTGAGAACTAGAAGCTCAAGAACTCTGACCTGATCTGAAATAAATAGATTGATCAAATCTCAGCCTCGAGAATTGTGAGGGCGCCTAGAAAACTGTGGCCTATCACTACCCCGAGACTCAAGAAAAGAACTTGCAAATCTATCCCTCTTACACTGACCCCTATCACGATCTCGATAGGTTCGCTGCTACTGCTTGCGCTCTTCTAAACCCTGAGCATATGCCTAAATACGGGAAATATATATGCCCTCATGTAATAAGCCTATCATGCACTGATCAATCAAGTACGGCCCAAGTCTAATCATAAATCGATGTACCCGATCACTCATCTCAGCTATAATCGAGGAAGTATACCTAGCTAGATAATCATATCGAAGACTGTACTCCCGTACGCTCATATTCCCCTGTCGTAGTGCCAAAAATCTATCAACTCTAGTCCTTCGGTCTCCGCTAGAAAATAATATCGAAGAAATGCCTCTGAGAAATCCTTCCATTTTGCTGGAGGTGCGTTCGGCCCTCTAGATAGCTCCCAAGTCTCATACCAGTGAACAACAATATCCTACAATCTTTCATCCTTAACTTATGGACTTGCGACCCAAAATAGCTTATGGGACCTCTTCAAATGATAGATCATCCGTTACCTCCACATTATCTACCGGTATGTATTGATTGATCCGAGTTCTACATTGTTATATATGACTCCTTATATTTCTGGTTGGACTGGGGCGAAATTTGAGATGATTAAACCTTTCAAAGTGCTTCATTAATGAGACGTCAGTATAATTAGATAGGAGTTGTAACTTCTTCTTGAAGTAAGAAGTGGAAGGGATAAGTATATATTTACGTATGACCCTTGAGTATAAATAAGCTAATAAATTATGAGTACAAAGGGGTAGAAGAGGTAAGAGAATGATGTACGTGCTAAAAGAGCTAGATATCGACAAGGGCCTTTTTATCATATAAAGTATATTGGCAAGGATATTGTACGGAGGTACGAGTATAAGGATATAAGACAAAGTTAGGGTTAAAGTACAAAAATATTCTTTGTTAGAAGTCCTCTTGTCACAAGATTATTGAGTTAGTAATATAAGGCTGAATAGCTAATGAAGGATGTGAACGATGCTTTGAAAGAATTGGTCATGTGATGGTAGATGAATGAGTTGGAAGTCCCGAGTTGAAATAAGATGTACCCTTTATTAAGGAGAGGAATTTGTAGTTCAAAGAGGTTTGTCTAAAGACCAGGGGTTTATGTGGCAAAGAGAAAGAGGAACATTAACAATCAAGGCAGATTTTGAGAATAAAATTAGCGCTAGATACCATCACGATGATGAAATGGGAAAGTGAGTAATTGGAGAAAGGTGATTTTGGAAGAACAGTAAAGAAATTATGAAGATCCTTTTGAGGAAAGATTAGGCCCATCCAGGACCAGTACGTCTATGGGAATATGTGACTCATAACAAATATGTCCAACTGACTAGAGAAAGTCAGACGATGAATAGTCACAACTAATATTAGTTACGGATTCGCTGAGAGTATGTACTTGCAAGAAAAAGGAGAGCTAATGGGGTGTTAAATATAGAATAATGGGCTAACACCCTAAAGGGGGAAGATGAGACAAACAAGTATTGGACCAGGAGTATGCTTTGTTAGAAGCTGGAAAGATAGCAACAAAAAGGAATCGGGAACTACCTCAAAAAAGATAAGGTTGGGAGATAAGGTTCCAAGGAAAGTCTTACCCGAAGTTCCAAGACAAAGATGCTACGAAAGGTCCAGTAAGGAAGAAACAAAGAAGGATTGGGTATGACAACATGGGAGCAAAAGCTTATAGATGATACGAGAATCTTAGGTACAGAAGATCCAGGAGGTAAAGGAAATTAAAGTCACGTTGCAAGTAAGGTGGAACCAGATAGACTTACATGAAGAATTAAAGGTTGGTAGTGGAAATGGAGAAGGATAACGACGAGTAACTTCGTGTAAAATGGTTTGGTTGTACTAAGAAGAATAAGGATAAATCTAGAACCAAGATGGATACGTTCATTCTGGGAGGTAACAGAACGGTATAGAATTATGTATCCCAAAGATGATACAAGTGTATGAGAAGCTTGTCAAGATTATTATAGAGCTTCAACTGGTGAAGCGCAACATAGTCGAGGACAGCAATGGAAAATAAGGTGATACAAGTTCAAAAAACTTAAGTAAAGATATAGTATTCTAGATATGGCATAGCTCTAAAAACCGAAGTTTGAGAGGATAGTCAGGAAAGAGTATCTCAGTAAAGTGGATTCCTAAGATATCAAGTTCGAACCTATATCAAATGTAGCAAAGGTAGATGATCTATTTAGAGGCAATAAAGATGTATCATGACCTTGATGGATCAAAAGAAGAAATATTGCAGAGTTCATAGTCCGCTGATAAATAAACAGAAAACCGGAAAGACCGAGGAACATATAAATATGACGTTGAGGAATGAAGGAATGATCATTATGGATATTATAACTATAAGGAAATCGGGATAACCAGTTAGTGTGTTCTAGTTACCATTCCAATATTCATATGGCCCCATATGAAGCTCTATATGGGCAGAAGTGTAGATCACCAATTGGATGGTTCGAAGTAGGGGAGACAAAGTTAGTAGGGCCAGATTTGATCCAGCAAGCGGTGGAGAAGATCAAGCTTATTCAAGATCGATTATTGACTCAAAACCGTCGAGAATTCTATGGAGACAATCATCGACGAAACTTGGAATTCAAAGTTAATGATTGGTTATTCTTGAAGTGTCGCCGATGAAAGGTGTAATAAGATTTGGTAAGAAAGGCAAGCTTAGTCCCCTGTATATTGGGCCTTACCAGATTGTGCGCAAGGTAGGCCAAGTAGCTTATGAGTTAGATTTACCTTCAGATTTGGAGTCAGTCCACCCAGTCTTTCATGTGTCAATACTTCGTAAGTGCGTTGGAGATCCTTCCAGAATTGTGCCTATAGATGATGTCCAAGTTACTGAGAAATTGTCCTATGAAGAAGTACCCATTGCTATTCTAGATAGGCGTTCGGAGAGGAACCAAAGACATAGCTTCGATTAAAGTCTTGTGGAGAAATAATAATAGGGAAGAAATGACTTGGGAAGCCGAGGAAGATATAAATTCCAGGTACCCACATTTGTACATTTGTTTTCACTCCCAGAAGAGCTCCAGACGAAGACACCATTATCCTGAGGTATGTGATGTATCTTTGAATGATTTCTTGGTTGTGTGTGGCCAATATGGATATTGATGTTGTAGCCCCGTGAGGCACTGTATATTTTAGGTTGTTGCGATAGGATGGTAGTCGTACAATTACAGGGGAAACTCTGGCAAAATTTTCGTAGCATTCCTAAGAGCTTAACATTCGAGGACGAATGTTTTTAAAGGGGGGGAGAATGTTACACCTCAAAAATTTTCGCGTCGTTTGCATCGTGAGTAAACTAACGTAAGCTCGGAGAGGTCATGGAACCCTTATAAGGTTAAGAAATACTCTTAACAAGTGTTAAGAAAGTGTCTAAAGTTCTGGGATCGAGCAAATCGAAGAAAATAAGTTTATCAAAAATTTGGAAAAAATTTGGCAGAATTTTGGGTCAACTTCAGAGAGGTATATCTTCGAGTATATCAGGAGTTTTGAGGTGTTTCAAGAGCCTAAAATGAATTTCGTCACGTGTAGTTTTCAATGTAGCAAACCGTCCGTCAATACGACATTGGAATAGAGAGTTATGGGCATTTTAAGACGGACTGCCGGAAGCCTGCGAATCTACGTGAATTCTCTAGAAACTCACTTAAGGCCCACTAATTCCGCCCAATGGAGCCTAACCCAACCCACACACCTATAAATACCCCTCTAACTCATTATTTTTCACCATTTCTCATCTCCACACCTCTCTAGAACTTCCCACAACATTCATCCAATAAACAAACCCCCTAAACATATCCCAAATCCTCTAGAACATTCCTCCAACTTCCACATCATGCACATATATTCCTACAAGTCTATATGACAATTTTGGTTATTTTTATTTAACTTTTAACATAGCCCGAAGTCCTAGGAAGTCCTAGAAACCTCTCCAAACATATTCCAACATATTTCCAAGCCCAAACCAAGGATCAAAGTAAAGATTAAAACGGTTAAGGGTTCCAGTGAGGTCTACACTTGTCTCCCTTCTTGAAGATGTTTGGGTGAGTATTTTTAAGAGAAGTAACCATGGAATTGAAGTGTTCTTGAATTTTGAGGTAAGATTTCATCTTAGTTTCATGCTCATGAGTTTGTTTGGTAATTATATTAAGATTTGAGGAGAAGGAAAATTGAGGAAAAGTTCAAATATGCATTTGATGATATTTTGAGTTATGAATTAACTATTAGTATGTTTTGAGCATAATATTGTGATGAGGGATAATAATGATGTTAAGGAATTGTCGTATACGAGTGTATAAGGGGTTGTATGAAGTAATTGTTATGGATTGATTATCAAAAGAAGTTTTGAGATTGAATTGAGGGTAGTTTGAATGTAATCTTTTGATTATGCAATTGTTGATGATTTATTGTGCTTTGGGAGTTATTTTGAAGATTGAAGGGAGTAGAAGATATAGGGGGGATGCTGCCCAAATTTTGGCAGATTCTAAAGGGGTTTAATTTGAAGGCTTAAGATAAGCATATGATGATACGCCTAATAAAAATATGAATTCTTTTCAATGTAGGTTTACGATCTTGGGAGGATAAGCGTTAACTGGTTAAGGAGACCGAAAAGGTATGTTAAGGCTTGCCCCTTTCCTTCTGAAGGCATGATTCTTTTCTTATGAACCCATACATGTTTTCCATGACATCCTTATTCTCAAAAAGCTAGAAGTTCATGATTCTCAAAATTCTTATGATACCAAAGATAGATGTTTTCCATGATGATAATGATGATGATGATGATTCCATTTTTAGAGATTCCAAAGCTTATGGATTTGATGCTATTATGAGATTATTGAGCTTATTTCATGATTTTCTTGATTTTATTCATTGTTGTTGATCTCACCTTATGATAATTGTTCCTTCAAGGTGAGATAGTTGAATGAGATATAGCGATGATGATTGTTCCATAATATAAATCGAGAGGTTACCGACCTTACGTCACTCCGTCAAGAGAAATGATTAATTGGGCTCTCGCATGCTATATGTATTTATGTATGTAACTTTTATAATACCGCGCCTACATGGCCGGGCATGATATTATATATAACTGCGCCGACATGGCCGGGCATGATACTATATATATAACTGACCCTTAGTGGCCGCGCATGATACTATATACATAACGGACCCTTAGTGGTCGGTCATGATTTATGTATAACCGACCCTTAGTGGCACCTCGCGTTTTTGCATACATTTGGATACTTATATGTATGGGCATAGTTGTGGATGATTATATAGAGATGTGTATAATATTTTACGAATATGGTCGAGTTAATGGCGGAACGTTAAGGACAAGGCTAGCTTCCGGTTTTGTTGAATGCGCGAGTCGCTTATAAATATTATTGTTATGGAAATTTAAGGGCAAACTTGGAATTTGGAAAATTTGGTTCATGACTTTTGGAGAAGTCAAGTGGCCAATTGCTTCAAGCCATGAAAGGGGCTTATGTGTCCATTTTATATTTGTAAGAGGATTAAGTATATATGTACAAGGTGGCCATGCAAGACTATAATTCATCTTTAGGACCTAAGGAAAATTCAAGAGACTTGGAGGGTAAGAAAAAGGAAACAAATTCTAGAAAAGTTGAGAAAAATTGAGAAGAGAAAAGGAAGGGGAAAAACGGCCAAGAGAGGCCATGTGCATGGTCATGTGCACACTTTAGTTATATATATACATATAGGTGGATGACTAAATAAGGCAAGTCATCATTTTAGTTCTAGAGAATTCAAGAGAGATAGAGAGAAAGAAAAGAAGGAGAAAAACGGCCATGAAGGAGGGGGCTGGCCGAACCAGCCCCATGGAAGTGATCAAAAAATTTATTCTCTTCATGTTTTCATACTAAATGGAAGGTCCTCTATCATATGGAGTGGTTGTTGGAAGAGGAAAACCATTTCTATAGCAAGGAGCATGTTCTAGCCGAATGAAGAAGTGAAGGAAAAGGTAAGAACTCATCTTCTTTTGTATGTTATGGATGGATATGTATATTGTGGAGTTGAGAAATGGATGAAAAACATGAAATCATGCATGTGTTGTGTGTGGCCGTGTACATGTGGTATACTATGGAAGTGATGAACTAATTTATTTAGCATGTTGGATTGTTGTATTATGAATGGTTGTTTATGTTGTGATGTAAAGGGATGGATGAAATTCATAAAATTGTGTGTGTGTGTGAGTTGGCCGAAAGTATGAGTGGTTAGTGTAGAAAGGATGAATTAATGATATTTAGTGTTTTAGTGATGTTGTGGTGAATATTATGATGAAAGAATGAATGTTTGACGACTCAAGTTGAAGTTAAAGTTGTGTGGGCTGATTTGGAGCTTAATGTGATGTTAATATAGTTTCTTGAATTTATGAAAATATTGTTGAAGACATATGGAATTGTTGACATAAGTCTATGAATTTGGAAGTAGAAAAATGTGTTATGAATGTTTTTGTTGAAGTTGGAGGATTCGGGTAGCCTTGGATTATTATGAGTATTATGGTTTTGTTAGTATAATTGTTGGTAATGTTGTTAGTTTGGCCGGGTTGTATTCCCGGGATTGTTGTTGATTGAAATCGGCCAAGTTAAACTTGGTGGCATGGTATATTTACAGGGGAAATGCTGCCAAAATTTCGGTAGCCAAGTTCATTTAAGAATCCAACTCAAAAGGCTTCTAATCAAGGTTTGGTAAACATGACCAAATTGTGGATTTTGGCGAGTTTGCAACTTGGATTTGGAGTAGCAGAAGGAGCGAAAAGAGGTATGTAAGACTTCATCTTTCTTCTTTGGCATGTCTTAGATGTAGTAGGCTGGAACACGGGCCTCGGGGATAATTCCTTTCCTAGAAAAACGAGATTGAAATTAGTTACTATTCATTCAATAGAATTGAACTAGAAATGGTGTGAAATGTTGAAAAAGCTTCCTAAGCACCTAGAACTCGCATAAATAGGACCCGACTAACCTAGAACCCTCACAAGCAATGCCATGACCTGTAACATATGTAAATTTGGTACGCCACCTCATTTGACCCGAGGTGGGCCCATTGCTTCCCGGATTTTCCTTATTGTTCCGCTTGACTTACTTTGAAGCTGAATCCAAAGAAAACCTTTGATCCTTATTCTGTTATCAACTGACAAGTACTATACCTATCCCAATGAGAATGCTTCTATGGCAATAATGATAACGATGAAGTAGAAAAGAGAATATGCCTACGATAAGTATGACCAAAATGATTCCATGACCAAGATTTCCAAGTAAAGGATTCAATGTGAATACGAAGATGACAAACTAGTTTTTGATCCTTATCTCTATTTCTTAGCTATGACACTATGTTCTACGGATTTCAAGGTCTATGAATTGACGTCTATGATGCCCATGATATCATACTATGTTTTCTCCTAGTACTATTCTCCGTTGGTAGTCTCGCCTTAAAATACTCGTTCCTTCAAGGTGAGACAAAGCGATCCCGGTTAATCCATAATGTAATCGGAGGTCACCGACCTTACGTCACTCCGATAGACATATGACTTTCCTTGGGCTCCCATGCATGCTGTTTATGTGATAATGTATGTAATACCTGATATTGATGAATGTATGTGTATATATTGTGTATGTGGGGAATGGGGAGGGCAACTGTGTCCACCTGATTCAGCTGGCTTATCATCCCGGACGCGGGATGCCCGGACGCGGGATATGGGAGAGCCGTACGCGGCGTCGGTTATGTGATATATATATATATATATATATATATATATAATATGATATATTTGGGGAGTTGGGGGGGGGGGGAGAGCCGATGAATTCGGCGTCCGAATCGCGAGTAAAAAGTACCGTTTTTCGAAAAGTATACGTTTTCTATGTACAAAAATAAAAACACCGTGTTCAAAAAAAAAAAAAAAAAGAGAAAAAAAAAAGCTAGGCATGCATGGTATCCGCCCTCGCCGGCACGCACATGTACAAGTTACTCCAATCCTATGGTATGCTTTATATTTTCCACCGTCCAGTTATTATCCACCGATCTCATCACGCATTTCATAATCCCGTGATATTGTTGTTCATACTTATGTTATGTTCGTATTATTATTCATGTCTTACATACTCGGTACATTGCTCGTACCGACCCTCTTCTTCGGGGCCGCGTTCATGCCACGAAGGTACACCCGGACGGATCGAAGTTAATATAGAAGATGTTCCGAAGCAAAGTTGGCAAGCTCCATTTGGCACGGAGTGTAGCCGAGTCGAATACACGTGCCAGAGTCCCGATTACGTTAGAGACTTTGCAGACAGAGTCGTGGGTTTCAGGAGTCAGTTTGTACTACGATACAAGTTCTGTATAGTTACATATTTTATTTGATTCTAAAGCATCAAAGGAATATTTCAGTAGCCTTGTTATGTATACTTGACGTGGAGTTTTTTTAAAAAAAAAAAAAAAATTAGTACGTAGAAAGAGTCAGTGGGTTCGCTCGGCTCCAGATGTGGGGTCGGGTGCCCATCACACCCTAGTGAGATCGGGGTGTGACAAAGTGGTATCAGAGCAGGTCGGTCCAAGGGTTGTCTGCAAAGTCGTGTCCGGTAGAGTCCTGTTTATGGGTGTGAAGCCGGCCACATTTATAAACGAGGAGGTCGCGGGGCATCTAGGAATGGTTGACCTTCTTTCTGTCATTAGATCGTGCGATAGAGCCAAGACATAGGAAATAAGATTCCTTCTATAATCGTTGAGGAAAGCAGGGCCCGCATCGACAAAGAAAGGCGAAGGATGATGTGGAAGTCAAAAGAGGGTCCGGCATGGATGGATGTATTTGTGATCGTTACGTCGAGGATCCGGGGGCCGGACCGGATGGGAGGTGCACATGGGTGGAAAGTGAACATCAGGAAGTGAAAAAGGGCAAAATGGTCAATATAGAAGAAAGGACGTATTACGAAAACATCTCGGAAGCTGTAAAGTTTTGATTGGCTTCAGATCGAGTAGTAAAGGCCATGTGAAAAAGCGGACGCGAAAATATCAACATTAAGGCACCGAATTCCAGTGAAGTTTTTGGGTTAAGCGTGCCCAGGTGGGAGCAATTCTAGGATGGGTGACCCCCTGGGAAGTTTATAAGAAATTCTACATATTCGAACATCAGAGACAACGGAAGAGGCCGGAGCAACCTAGGGGAAACTAGAGTGTATGGAATAATTGGAGATCATAAGAAGACGCGTAGGACGAGCGCGACTTGCTCGGCGAAAAGAGGGAAGTGCATCATAGCCCTAGAAATAGGATAGGCTTGAACGGTGTTTGGAAGTATTTTGTGGGCTAGTTAATAGTAATTATATATATATATATGAAGGTGTAGGATATCCCAAGATGATTGTACCGGTGGACATGTGAATCTCAGCGACCAAAGTTGCGATACGAAAGGCATTAATCGAGCAAGGGTACCGAAGTTCGAGTGGCAGCAAGAGTAAATGGTACAAGTGTTGCAAAGTAAGCCGTTATTATTCTACTATAAATTGAGATTAGGAGTGAGGATATGAGACGAAGTATAAATGGGTAATGGTATTGGTACACCCCAAAAAGGGGGGAAGCGGGTGAAAGGAATGTAAGGATGAAATGTAGACAATTGATACGGTAGTGTATTTGATATGAATGCTTGAGCGGCTAAGGAGACCCTTTACTGAAGTGAATTAGTAGGGTCGGGGAAACCGACAATGAGTGGATAGAAGTTCGGATAATGTTTAAGGTAATATGAGAAGTTCGCACAAACTTTGAGTAGTGCGACGCCAGAAAATGGACGTATACGAAGAGAAAGAGTATGACAAAGAGAATGGTATTGGATAGCTTAAGAGTTAATATAAAGGATGGAAATAACTTTGAAAAGGGAGCTCCCCCGAGGTGCCTATGCGACCCTATAAGACTAGTTGAACATTCGAGGACGAATGTTCTAAAAGGGGGGAAGGATGTTACACCTCGCGTTTTTGCACATTTGGATAGTCCGAGTTAATGGCGGAACGTTAAGGACAAGGCTAGCTTCCGGTTTTGTTGAATGCGCGAGTCGCTTACAAATATTATTGTTATGGAAATTTAAGGGCAAACTTGGAATTTGGAAAATTTGGTTCATGACTTTTGGAGAAGTCAAGTGGCCAATTGCTTCAAGCCATGAAAGGGGCTTATGTGTCCATTTTATATTTGTAAGAGGATTAAGTATATATGTACAAGGTGGCCATGCAAGACTATAATTCATCTTTAGGACCTAAGGAAAATTCAAGAGACTTGGAGGGTAAGAAAAAGGAAACAAATTCTAGAAAAGTTGAGAAAAATTGAGAAGAGAAAAGGAAGGGGAAAAACGGCCAAGAGAGGCCATGTGCATGGTCATGTGCACACTTTAGTTATATATATACATATAGGTGGATGACTAAATAAGGCAAGTCATCATTTTAGTTCTAGAGAATTCAAGAGAGATAGAGAGAAAGAAAAGAAGGAGAAAAACGGCCATGAAGGAGGGGGCTGGCCGAACCAGCCCCATGGAAGTGATCAAAAAAATTTATTCTCTTCATGTTTTCATACTAAATGGAAGGTCCTCTATCATATGGAGTGGTTGTTGGAAGAGGAAAACCATTTCTATAGCAAGGAGCATGTTCTAGCCGAATGAAGAAGTGAAGGAAAAGGTAAGAACTCATCTTCTTTTGTATGTTATGGATGGATATGTATATTGTGGAGTTGAGAAATGGATGAAAAACATGAAATCATGCATGTGTTGTGTGTGGCCGTGTACATGTGGTATACTATGGAAGTGATGAACTAATTTATTTAGCATGTTGGATTGTTGTATTATGAATGGTTGTGTATGTTGTAATGTAAAGGGATGGATGAAATTCATAATTGTGTGTGTGTGTGTGTGAGTTGGCCGAAAGTATGAGTGGTTAGTGTAGAAAGGATGAATTAATGATATTTAGTGTTTTAGTGATGTTGTGGTGAATATTATGATGAAAGAATGAATGTTTGACGACTCAAGTTGAAGTTAAAGTTGTGTATGATTTAGAGCTTAATGTGATGCTAATATAGTTTCTTGAACTTATGAAAATATTGTTGAAGACATATGGAATTGTTGACATAAGTCTATGAATTTGGAAGTAGAAAAATGTGTTATGAATGTTTTTGTTGGAGTTGGAGGATTCGGGTAGCCTTGGATTATTATGAGTATTATGGTTTTGTTAGTATAATTGTTGGTAATGTTGTTAGTTTGGCCGGGTTGTATTCCCGGGATTGTTGTTGATTGAAATCGGCCAAGTTAAACTTGGTGGCATGGTATATTTACAGGGGAAATGCTGCCAAAATTTCGGTAGCCAAGTTCACTTAAGAATCCAACTCAAAAGGCTTCTAATCAAGGTTTGGTGAACATGACCAAATTGTGGATTTTGGCGAGTTTGCAACTTGGATTTGGAGTAGCAGAAGGAGCGGAAAGAGGTATGTAAGACTTCATCTTTCTTCTTTGGCATGTCTTAGATGTAGTAGGCTGGAACACGGGCCTCGGGGATAATTCCTTTCCTAGAAAAACGAGATTGAAATTAGTTACTATTCATTCAATAGAATTGAACTAGAAATGGTGTGAAATGTTGAAAAAGCTTCCTAAGCACCTAGAACTCGCATAAATAGGACCTGACTAACCTAAAACCCTCACAAGCAATGCCATGACCTGTAACATATGTAAATTTGGTACGCCACCTCATTTGACCCGAGGTGGGCCCATTGCTTCCCGGATTTTCCTTATTGTTCCGCTTGACTTACTTTGAAGCTGAATCCAAAGAAAACCTTTGATCCTTATTTACGTTATCAACCGACAAGTACTATACCTATCCCAATGAGAATACTTCTATGGCAATAATGATAACGAAGATGTAGAAAAGAGACTATGCCTACGATAAGTATGACCAAAATGATTCCATGACCAAGATTTCCAAGTAAAGGATTCAATGTGAATACGAAGATGACAAACTAGTTTTTGATCCTTATCTCTATTTCTTAGCTATGACACTATGTTCTACGGATTTCAAGGTCTATGAATTGACGTCTATGATGCCCATGATATCATACTATGTTTTCTCCTAGTACTATTCTTTGTTAGTAGTCTCGCCTTAAAATACTCGTTCCTTCAAGGTGAGACAAAGCGATCCGGTTAATCCATAATGTAATCGGAGGTCACCGACCTTACGTCACTCCGATAGACACATGACTTTCCTTGGGCTCCCATGCATGCTATTCACATGATAATGTATATAATACTTGATATTGATGAATGTATATGTATATATTGTGTATGTGGGGAATGGGAGGGCAACCGTGTCCACCGATTCGACTGGCTTATCATCCCGGACGCGGGATGCCGGACGCGGGATATGGGAGAGCCGTACGCGGCGTCTCGTTTTCGTGATATATATATATATATATATATATATATATATATATATATATATATATATATATATATAATATGATATATTTGGGACTCGTTTTCTATGTTGGGGAGGGGGGTGGGAGAGCCGATGAATTCGGCGTCCGTGAATCGTGAGTAAAAAGTACCGTTTTCCGAAAGTATCGTTTTCTATGTACAAAAATAAAAACACCGTGTTCGAAAAAAAAAAAAAAGAGAAAAAGAAAAGCTAGGCATGCATGGTATCCGCCCTCGAGCCGGCACTCACGTACAAGTTTACTCCTTTATCCTATGGTATGCTTTATATTCTCCATGACCGTCCACGTGTACAGTTAGGTTATGTGATCTCATACCGATTTCATAATCCCACGATATTGTTGTTCATACTTATGTTCTTGTTCGTATTATTATTCATGTCTTACATACTCGCACATTGCTCGCATCGACCCCTCTTCTTCGGGGGTCGCGTTCATGCCACGTGTACACCCCGGACGGATCGAAGTTAATATAGAAGATGTTCCAGCAAAGTTGGCAAGCTCCATTTGGCACGGAGTGTAGCCGAGTCGAATGCACGTGCCGGGAGTCCATAGAATTACGGTTAGAGACTTTGCGACGAGTCGTGGGTTTCGTGGGAGTCGGACAATTTTGTACTACGATACAAGTTCGTATAGTTATATATTTTAATTGATTCTAAAGCAACAAAGGAATATTTCGGTAGCCTTGTTATGTATACTTGATATTATAAGCAAACTCAATAAGCGGTAGGTGATCATCCCGACTACCTTCAAAATCTAACACACATGCCCGTAATATATCCTCCAGAGTCTATATGGTACGTTCAGCTAGCCCATCAGTCTGTGGATGAAATGTTGTACTAAGGCTCATTTGAGTTCCCAAACCTTCTTAGAAGGGCTTCCAGAAGTTAGCTGTCGTGTGTCCCCTTATCAAAAATAATAGATACTGGAACACCATGGAGTCGTACTATCTCTTTGACATAAAGCTTTGCATAATCTTCGACTGCATTTAGTATATGATTCGGTAGGAATTAGGCGACTTCGTAAGTCTATCAATTATGCCCATATAGAATCATGCTTATCTTTGAGTACGAAATGGCTTGCGTTGAAATCCATATTAATCACTTCTCATTTCAAGTCAGAATTTCCATAGCTTGCAACAATCCACCGGGCTTTTGATGCTCAATTTTTACCTGCTAACAGTTATGACATTGAGCTACAAATTTCGCTATGTCTTTCTTCATTCTGTTCCACCAATATATAGATTTGAGATCATGATACATTTTCGCCGCTCCCCGGATGAACATAATAATGGGAACAATTGGTTCCTCAAAACGATGACGTAAGCAAAACCGACATGCCCGTTCCCCGAAATCCTCGAGAAATCTCCAAAGAACCCCGAGGGGTATTTCGAAGAACTAGTAGGGGTCCTTCGGTTTTT
>NW_026716010.1:0-17491 GCF_029784015.1 Lycium ferocissimum
AAAAAAAATAAGAACTCTTGTACATTACATATTAGTCCGTCATGTAATAAATAACGAGATCATATTTCAACTATACCAACATTTTCAACATTACGGACGAATAACAATCACATATCGTACTAAGAGTTAGAGAGTGGAGTCACCAAGAGGCTCGGATTATGTCTTACTTACGTCTAGGACATGCCAAAGAAGGAAGGAATAGGCTTTTGCGTACCTTTAGCGTTTGGTCGTAATAATAACTTGTACTTGCTGCCCAACAACACTTGGCTATCAAGATATCAAGAGCTATAATTAGTATACAAGGGATTTTAATACGCACTCAGACGCTCGCAATCCCTTTCAAACATTTGGGCGACGTTCCGGCTCGCGTTAAAACCAACTAGTGCTTACAATCTAACATTTGCTACTCATTCTTTCTCATATCATTTCAAACTTGTTTAACGTGACTTAGGGACTGTGGTAAGCTTGTATATCATTCATTCCGGCCCAAAATCCGGCCAAACGGCACATGCACAATACCGTTTCAACTTGTACTACATGTTCATAACAACATTCAACAATCGACAACATTACTTTCATTTCTAATCTTAAAACAGTCACAGGTTTGGACTGTATATCCTTCAACATGGTTGGTTTCATTAACTCCTTAATTCACATATTCAACATACATACAATATACTATAATGTGCATAAAAACAACAATCCAAATTTGACACAAAACGAGTCCTGAAATTCCTACACTTGACCCGCTTTACACGGCTTGATGCCATTCCTACAACTTCATGATTTTCACTCCTTTATCCATACTACAACACCTTCAATCCAATCCCAATACATTGTACAAGAAGACCAAACATAATTCCATTCAAATCTACCACACATGGCTCATGTAAACTTTAAGAAAACAGCCCAGTTCTAACATGCACATCATAACCCAATTTACCCGCAAATCTTAGTTCAATCACATATGGTGGTATACATTTATTATTCAACAATACAAGCAAAATGGAACCAACCATTGCTTCACCAAGCTCACGGCTGCCACTCCAAGTTCAACCACAACAACAATCCAACAACAACATGCATGAATTACACATTTATATCATCATACAACACAAGAACAATAACCATTCTTACCTTTCAATCTTGTTCTTCACCTTGGTCTAAATCTTCAACTCTCTTGAATGCTACACCTCTGATCTCTTCCCAACATCTACACACGTCCTTATACACTTGAGGAGGATTTAATTTGCTTGGAAATTTAATTTTGGATCAAAATGAAGCAAGTCATTCTCGGCCGGCCATGGCGAGACTATCTCTCTCTATCTCTTAATTTCTCTACTTTGTATTGATGAAATGAGCTTTCAATTGAATTGTGAATCAGATATATCCCTTATATAGGCAGTCCATAATGTGGACATGTGTCCCACTCAAGTGGTTAGCCAATAAAGTTGGCCAAATCACAAGTGGGACCCCACGGCCCTTAAGCCTACTAATGATACAATTAGGCTCTTAATCTCACTTAGTCATCTAATCTTGGTCAATTAATCCTTATTCTTCAATAATGTTCTTATACCAAACAGAAATCCATAGGCAATTGTGCATCGGAACGAAATCGAGAGATGAAAACCCTTCGGGAACCCTAAACTGACTTTTGTCTTTAACTTGTCGCACTTAGCTTTATAATGTCCCAACGTAAAGATACGGGACATAACAGGACATGTGTGTGGGTTATGCCCATTCTGTACAGTTGTGTTTGTATGATATATGTTCTGGGCGATCCCATTCACCGTGGCAGCCTCGTCGGCTTGCATTTGTATATGTTTTGGGCCGTTGCGCCATTTGATAGCCTTGTCGGCTTTTGATATATATATGGTTGTGTTTGCGATGTGTTTGAGACAGTTTGATATAATCTGAGACAGCGTTTGATATTTGTGTCTGTATAAGCCATCTGTTTGCGACTCGGATTTGTGAATGTGTTTGGGTGCCCAATTCGGGCACTAGTCACGGCCTACGGGGTTGGGTCGTGACAGAAGTGGTATCGAGACGCGGTTCGTCCTCGGAATGTCTACGGACCGTGTCCGGTAGAGTCTTGTTTATCGGTGTGTTGTGCACCACATCTATAAACGAGAGGCCACGGGACATTTAGGATGTTGTCTTTTCTTCGATCTTAGATCGTGCGATAGGCGTGTTATCGGGATGACTCTTTACGACGAAATGTTATGTTTTCGAGCGATGCCTCAGGGAAGTCCACATCTGCCCGGAAGGGCAAGTCTACGGCGGCCGAGTGAGACAGCGAGCACGGATGACTACTAGGGCTCGTGCTCAGATTGAGCCCGGTGTGCCTCGGACGGCTGGTTACCGCTACGCCGCCGGTGTCGGAGGGATTTGGAGCGACCACGGTGCCGGCACGGGCGGCTCCACCGCCAGCTCCGCGGCACCCGTGCACCCAGCCTCGGCCCCCAGCCAGGGGCGGATGATGGGACCTTACGAGAGGCAGTCCAGTTATTGACTCGGTTGGTAGCGGGGCAGGTCCACAGACAGGGAGTAGGGGATGATCGTGTAGACAGGCGCGATAGTCATAGGGCCCGTGATTTTCTGCTTTGTGGCCCACCAGAGTTTTTCGGGTCAAAGCCCGCAGAGGACCCTCATGAGTTCATCCGACAGATGCAGCGTACCCTGCGATTGATTAGTGCTTAGGGAGACAGAGTCGGTTGAGATGGCGTCATACCGGTTGCACGATGTAGCGACTAATTGGTATGAGTCGTGGATGCGTCGAGAGCGAGGTGCCCCTCAGCCGTATGGGGGCGAGTTTGCGAGGCTTTCTGGCCCATTTCTGTCTCGGGAGGTGAGCGAGCCGGGGGTAGACAGATTCCTGCTATTGAAGCAGAGGGGCAGGCCAGTTCGGGAGTACAGTTTAGAGTTCGATTCGGCCCCCGAATATGCGCCTACATATGTTGCTTTGACATAGTGCCCGGATGCAGCCGATATATAGTGGGGCTGGACGATTATGGTTTGTGGTGCTTGGTGATGGCGCCCCGGACCATTATGGATATTGCCGTATACGAGCCCGTACCTAGGGGTGGAGGACGGACGCGAAGGCGCCGGCCTGATAGGGTTGATGAAAAGGGCCGGCCGAAGGGGCTGAATCATACAGATAATGCAGGGATTTTCGAGCGGCGGCCTCGGCGGCGGCCGAGCGGATATCCTCCCCGGTCGGCACGGGGCACACCTTCGCGGTTTACCGGCCGGAGGTGGGGGTGCGAGGTTATTCGGGGGCGGCCGAGCTCCGGGTTTTCGAGGCTCACAGTTGGACGAAGGTTCCGACGGTCGAGATGAGACCACCCGAGACCTCGTGTTCCCGGCTGTGGGGAGACGAGCACCACGGAGGGGGTGTTTTCGTGCCCTTGGTGCGTGCTTGCGGCCGTCGGGGGCCGTCGATGAGAGATTGTCCGGTTAGAGGTGGTGCGGGCGGCGCGGCTCGGTCTACCGGGTCGGCGGTGGTTCATCTTCATCCTCGGTATCTATGCGCCTGCGGGCGGTATGCCGCATCGGCGGGCCGGCGAGGGGGTCGTGGTGGAGTTCTGGTTCTAGCGGTCCTTCGAGCTTGCATTTGTGCATTTGCCCGACGAGGACCGGGGCGTCGCCTAATGTCGTCGCGGGTATATTACTGGTTTCTCTCGAGATGTGTATGCAGCGATTGATCCCGGTTCTACGTTATCATATATTTCTCCCCTTGTTGCTAGTAAAATTGGGATAGAAACTGAGCCGATAGAGCCCTTTGAGGTAGCTACACCAGTAGGGGATTATGTTATAGCCAGTAAGGTTTATAGAGATTGTTCAGTGATTATCTGTGGCCGCTATACTAAGGCCGATTTGGTAGAGTTAGATATGACTGAGTTCGATGTGATTATGGGTATGGATTGGCTAGCTTCTTGTTATGCTAATGTTGGTTGTCAAAAGAAGATAGTTCATTTCCGGATTTCCGGGGGAACCGGTTATAGAATGGGCGGTAATGTCTGACATCGCAGGGGGTAAGTTTATTTCATACCTCGAAACCGAAAAATGATCGAAAAGGGTATATTTATCATCGAGTCGTGTTCATGATTTAGAAGCGAGCACGGAATTCTTCGATCGGTCAGTGGTTAATGAGTTCTTAGATGTATTCCCAGATGAGCTTCCGGTCTTCCCCCCGAGCGGGAGGTAGAGTTTGCTATTGATTTGTTGCCAGATACTCAGCCTATCTACATTCCTCCCGTACGAGAATGGCACAGAATTGAAAGAATTGAAAAAGCGGTGAGAGATTTATTAGAGAAGGGCTTTATTAGGCCCGATACATCACCACTGAGGAGCGCGGGGTATTATTTGTGAGAAAGGATGGATCTGCGGATGTGCATTGATTACCGGCAGGTGAATAAGGTAACCATCAAGAATAAATATCCCTTCCCCAAGATTGATGATTTGTTTGATCGGTTGCGGGGGTGCCGGTGTTTCTCGAAGAATGAACTGGTCGGCTATCATCGAGACAGGTACGAGAGGTGATATTCCCAAGACAACATTCGGGGACCGATATGGGCACTATGAATTCGGAAGTAATGTCGTTTGGGGTGACTAATGCCCGGTATTTATGGACCTGATGAATCGGGTATTCAGACCGTTCCTGGATATGTTCGTGATTGTGTTTATCGATGATATTCTGGTTTATTCCCGATCAGAAGCAGAACATGCAGATCATTTGAGGACGGTACTTGGCACACTTCGGCACCAGAAGCTGTATGCTAAATTCTCTAAGTGTGAATTCTGGCTGACTTCAGTGGCATTTACGGGGCATATTATTGGGGCGATGGCGTCGGGTGGATACCCGAGAAGATTGAGGCCGTAAAGAACTGGCCTAGGCCTACGGCGCGGCGAGGTGCGTAGCTTTTACGGGATTGGCCGGTTATTACAGGAGATTCGTAGAGAAATTTGCTTCAATTTCAGCGCCTTTGACAAGGCTGACTCAGAAGGGAGCTAAGTTTCAGTGGTCAGATGCTTGCGAGCTGTTATGTCCCGTGTTTTGCATAATTGGAAATTATGAGAATAATTAAGACTTGTGTGTCATGAGGAAATATTTTGATTTTAGTTGATATGACCATGTTGGTTATGAAATTATTGGCGTAAAGGCATCGGGGATGGCGGGGACAATTTTAAAATTTTAGAAATTTGTTTCGGAAATTGCAAAACGGGACATTTTATGATTGGGCCAAGAAAAATACAACACAAAATTGAGGCCCAATGTCTAGAGGTGGCCGGCCATATCCATGGCCCAAGCCCCTTTGTTAATGATCATGTGCTATGCACATGATCAAGTATATGGATATATATCATGTTATACTTGGTAATTATCTAGAACAAAGAACAAAAATTGAAGAACACCAAGCAAATAGAGCTCTCGGCCGAAGGAGAGAAATAGAGAAAAAAAAAGAAAATTTTCCAAGCTTTGTTGTTGATCCAAAAATCTTGTTTTCACAACCTCACATTTTGAGCGTACGAGAGTTGATTTAAGGAGAGAAGCTAGAGCTCCCCGCTCCTCCTTTTGGCATTCGGAGAATTGGAAATAATTCGGAATGGTAGGAATTAAGGTTTCAATTGGACTCTACTTAGTGTGCATGTGATGTTTTGGAGACTAGTGACGTGGAATTATTGGGAAAGACTAAGGGCGAAATTGGAATTCGGAAAATGGTTTCATGAATTACCAAAAATGTGGAGCAAATAAAAATTGGGCTTGGAAAATTAGCAAGACAAAATTTGAAAAATTTTGGCCCAACCCAAAGAGTGTGGCCGGCCATGGCAACAAGAAAAGGGGCAAAAATTTAATTCCATGCATGTGCATGGTCATGTGCCAATTCAAGAATAAAAAGGGGCCAAGGTCATTAAATTTCTAGAAAATTCAAGAGATGAGAAAGAAGGAGAAAAATCAAGAAAAACTTAAGAACCAAGAAGGGCCATTCGGCCAGCCCCTTCAAGATTTCACCTCCAAAAATTTTGTTCCAAAAATTATTTTCTTGTTGAATTCATACCAATTCAAGGTCCCTTTACAACGTGGTGCAATTGGTTTGGAAGAATAAGCATCGGTTTCTTCAATTCAACACTTGAGACAATTGAAGAAGTTGGAGAAAAAGGTGAGAATTTATCTCTTATAATTATGTTTTGAAGGTTTGCTTGCGTTGTAGTATGTGTATATGAGTAGAATATATGAAAATACGGAAGTTAGCATAGTGAAGGTGTGTTCATGCATGTAGCCGTGTGGGTGTGATGTTGTATAAATGATATGAGTTGAATTTTATGTTGTAATTTAGTTGTGGTGGTTGTGGAAGTTGTTTTGGGAATGGAAGTTGAATGAAAATTTAAAGAAGTTGAAATTTGCCATGTTGGCCGTGAGTTAGGTTGTGGTGGAATAATGATGGAATTATTTTGTTTAATATGTTAGTCGCGTTGTTGTGGACATTATAATGTAAGTGAAGCATTTATGGGTTAAGTTGGTATGAAAATGGAATGTAGGAATTTATGTCGTATTTTTTATGATTTTATGTTCTTATGATAATTAAGTTGTTAAGGTGTGAATTATGATGATTTTTGATGAACTTGGAAGATGGAAATATGTTATGAATATGTTCGTCAAAAATTTGAAGTATTAGATGAATTATGGTTTCGGTGGAAAGTTTGGATGTTTTGTGGATGATATGAAAAACCATATGTAATGCCTCTAAATGATATTGGAATGGTTGTGATGAGTAATGAGTATGGAAAATATTGATATTGATTTGAAATTGTGAAGTTGGAAAGTAAACTAGTTATGTCATGTTGTGGTTTGTAGTGATTATTGATGTTCTTGGTATTGTTGTTGGTATAGTTGTTGTTATTTTGGCCGAGTTCCATTCTCGGGTTGTTTTGATTGAAATTGGGCCGAGCCATATTCTCGGGATGTTGTATTTACAGGGGAGGTGCTGCCGAAATTCCGGCAGACAAGAACTAATTCAAGGTTGGAATTTCAGGCTTCATGAATAGTAAATGGCAAACATGACCAAATCACAGATTTTGGCGAACTTTGGACGAGGATTTGGAGTACCGTAAGCGGCAAAAAAGGTACGTAAGGCTTCCCTATTCCTTCTTTGGCATGTCCTAGATGTACTAGGCTTGATTACGTGCCTCGGGGCCACTCTAATTCTAGAAATCCGAGGTTGAATTTAGTTACTATTCATTCGGTAGAAATTGAATTAAATGACTTATGTTTTGTAAATAAATGTTTAAATGCTCATAACTTTGAAAACGAAAGTGAAATGACTTGAAATCTTCGAGGATAATTTAATAAGACATAGTGACCACATTTTTATGTTCGTTACCCGATTTGACCAAAGGTGGGCCCACAACACCCGAGACCTATGTATATGGTTTTATTTGTCTTATTTTCGCACGATAATTAATGAAAACTTTTGACTAATGTTTTGAGCCTGTTATAAGAATCTGGTAACTCAGATGTGGATGCTTTGATTTGACTATCCGGTTATGAACACTCCGACACGAACGATCTGATGTGAAAATTTGGATAAGCAGTCCGGTGTAAATATTCTGAAATAGAAATTCTGATATAGGTATTCAGATATAAGTATTACGCCATAAGTATCCGGATATGAACGATTCTGGGTACGCATGTCCGATATGAGCTTTATGATCCGAGTATTCGATACGAGTGTCCGATATGAGTTTTCGATCCGAATATTCTCGCTATGAGCATTCTCTCGTAAGTCTTACGTTCTCCATATACGACCCGGATCGCTTGGAAAGTCCGAAGCGTTTTCTGTATGTTAAATGCTTATAACTCTCCGATGCTAACTCGGAAGAACCCGAGACTTGTTCTGAATCTTCAGATGTTAATAAGCGTATGTATTCATTGAGTCTGATTTCATATGCATATGTTTCTGCACTACTCTGCTCGTGCGCGACTTAATGTATCTTTCACTGAGTCCCGGGCCAGGGCATGTTATGATCTCGTGTGTACGTTACGATACGATTCTGATTCACTGAGTCCCGGGCCAGGACATGTTCTCGTGCGCACATCTCTGCATATATTCACCGAGTCCCTCGTACTTGCGGGCCGGGACACGTTATCTGTATGTAATTATGATGTGATGTTATGGGGATGGTGGCCAGGATGGCACATGACTATGATTCACCGAGACCCGCGAAGAGAGGGCCGGGACACGTTATGGATACATGATTCTGATATGCATGATTTTATCTACCGAGTCCCTTAACAAAAGGGCCGGGACACGTTATGTACTTATGAATTTGATATGCATGACTTTCTCTACCGAGTCCCTTAATAAAGGGCCGGGACACGTTATTTGCATATATGACATCTGATTCTGCTATACATGACTCTATTCACCGAGTCCCTCATCTGAGGGCCGGGACACGTCATATGAGATTCATGATTTTGGATATATGTTCTGAATTCGTCCGTATATGTCGCCTTCCGAGCCTTTTGTACGTTCGTACTACGTTCGATGTAAGCCAAAGCATTTGTACGATTTGTACGCTATGCACTTCGCCCGTATTATGACATCATCCGGGCACTCCATATGTTACGTACTCCGTCCGATATACGATATCATCTGAACATTCTGCATGTTTGATATTCCGTCCGATATATGATCGCCTCTGAAAGTTCTGTACGTTCTGTGCTCCGTCTGACGCGTGACATCACCGTGCGTTCTGTATCTTCTGTACCTCTTCGGACATGCGGTCTGAGAACGCAAATTAAGCAGTTTAGGTATTTTGATTGATGATTTATTGTTCTGTATATTTTTGGCTTATGGCACAGGTATGTATGAATTGTGTCTGAAAGGTATGTGTCTGGTACTCTGATATATATATGTATATAAGTACTTGATGGGTCTGTCTGTTTCAGTTACAGTCTTGCTTATTTGTATTGCATGCCTTACGTACTCGGTACATATTCCGTCATCGACCCCCGTCTTCGGGGGCCGCGTTTCATGCCGCGCGGTACTCCCGGATAGCCGATGAGGTTATAGCAGATGTTCCGGCGGAGGTGGCAAGCTCCATTTTCCCCGAGTCTTTCGCCGAGTCCGAGTCTCCGTTCGATTTGATTTTACGGATCCGTATTAGAGACTTTGCGGACGGCGTGTGGATATGATGTGTCGATCGTCGGCGGCTCCATCACCGATATGTTAATTTGTGATATGTATTAAATTGTGTATAATTACGATTTTGTCAAATTTGAAAGCTTCATTATGTATTTGATGATTAACCAGTTTAGAGGTTTGGAAAAAAAAATTTATGTGTGCAATAGGAGTCTGTGGGTTCGCTCGGCTCCGGATGTGGGGTCGGGTGCCCATCACGTCCCATGGAATTGGGGCGTGACAAAGTGGTATCAGAGCGAGGTCTGTCCGTGGGGTTGTCTGCAAAGTCGTGTCCAGTAGAGTCTTGTTTATGGTGTGTAGCGCGCCACATCTATAAACAGGAGGCTACGGGGCATCTAGGAACTGTTGACCTTCTTTCTGTCATAGATCGTGCGATAGAGCCAAGTTATAGGAGAATGAGATCCCATACGTAAGCCTTGCATACGACGAAAGGAGGCAAGCAACGGTATGGAAAGGCCATAAGGGCAAATTTGGAAATATCTGTTCTGTTAATTGAAATAGAAAGTTCTGGATGGTTCGGATGTGATATACGGCTGTATGTATTGTAAAGGTATTGTTGGCATTTGCAACATATAGAATTCGAGCAATAAGAGTTTGTAAAGGTGATATGGAAGGCCGAAAAGGGTAAAATAGTAAGTGTGTAAGAAAAGATGTGTTACGGGGGGTATCCCGGAATCTGTAAGGTTTTGACTAGTCCCGGAACATGTAATAAAGGTCACACGAGGAAATGGACGCGAGTATATCAGTATTAAGACGCCGAAATCCGCTAGAGTTTCGAAGTTAAGCGTGCTCAGGCGGGAGCAATTCTATGTTGGGTGACCCCCTGGGAAGTTTACTAAAAATCTTCTCAAATGAAGATCCAAGAGACAAATGAGAAATTGGAAAGTACAAGAGGGTTGGAGACCGTAAGAAGGCCGCGTAGCACGCAATGGGTCAGACTAGAGAAGAGACAGAAGGTACGCTACGATTTTGAAAATTGGATAGGCTTGGACGATGTTGTCTGGAAGTATTCTGTGGGTTAGTTGATGCTAATGATATGTGTATATGTGTATGAATATGTATAGTATCTTATATGTGAGGGTATCGACGGAAAGTAAAAGGAAAACTCATGATAAGAGGTCTTGCTATGTTGTATGCGGAATTGGGAAGAAGAACCGTCGGTGCAAAAGGACCCCCCCTCCCGAAGTGTCATGAAGCCCCATAAGGTCAGTTGAACATTCGAGGACGAATGTTCTAAAGGGGGGGAGGATGTTACACCTCACATTTTGAGCGTATTCGGAGAATTGGAAATAATTCGGAATGGTAGGAATTAAGGTTTCAATTGGACTCTACTTAGTGTGCATGTGATGTTTTGGAGACTAGTGACGTGGAATTATTGGGAAAGACTAAGGGCGAAATTGGAATTCGGAAAATGGTTTCATGAATTACCAAAAATGTGGAGCAAATAAAAATTGGGCTTGGAAAATTAGCAAGACAAAATTTGAAAAATTTTGGCCCAACCCAAAGAGTGTGGCCGGCCATGGCAACAAGAAAAGGGGCAAAAATTTAATTCCATGCATGTGCATGGTCATGTGCCAATTCAAGAATAAAAAGGGGCCAAGGTCATTAAATTTCTAGAAAATTCAAGAGATGAGAAAGAAGGAGAAAAATCAAGAAAAACTTAAGAACCAAGAAGGGGCCATTCGGCCAGCCCCTTCAAGATTTCACCTCCAAAAATTTTGTTCCAAAAATTATTTTCTTGTTGAATTCATACCAATTCAAGGTCCCTTTACAACGTGGTGCAATTGGTTTGGAAGAATAAGCATCGGTTTCTTCAATTCAACACTTGAGACAATTGAAGAAGTTGGAGAAAAAGGTGAGAATTTATCTCTTATAATTATGTTTTGAAGGTTTGCTTGCGTTGTAGTATGTGTATATGAGTAGAATATATGAAAATACGGAAGTTAGCATAGTGAAGGTGTGTTCATGCATGTAGCCGTGTGGGTGTGATGTTGTATAAATGATATGAGTTGAATTTTATGTTGTAATTTAGTTGTGGTGGTTGTGGAAGTTGTTTTGGGAATGGAAGTTGAATGAAAATTTAAAGAAGTTGAAATTTGCCATGTTGGCCGTGAGTTAGGTTGTGGTGGAATAATGATGGAATTATTTTGTTTAATATGTTAGTCGCGTTGTTGTGGACATTATAATGTAAGTGAAGCATTTATGGGTTAAGTTGGTATGAAAATGGAATGTAGGAATTTATGTCGTATTTTTATGATTTTATGTTCTTATGATAATTAAGTTGTTAAGGTGTGAATTATGATGATTTTTGATGAACTTGGAAGATGGAAATATGTTATGAATATGTTCGTCAAAAATTTGAAGTATTAGATGAATTATGGTTTCGGTGGAAAGTTTGGATGTTTTGTGGATGATATGAAAAACCATATGTAATGCCTCTAAATGATATTGGAATGGTTGTGATGAGTAATGAGTATGGAAAATATTGATATTGATTTGAAATTGTGAAGTTGGAAAGTAAACTAGTTATGTCATGTTGTGGTTTGTAGTGATTATTGATGTTCTTGGTATTGTTGTTGGTATAGTTGTTGTTATTTTGGCCGAGTTCCATTCTCGGGTTGTTTTGATTGAAATTGGGCGAGCCATATTCTCGGGATGTTGTATTTACGGGGAGGTGCTGCCGAAATTAAATGCGAGACAAGAACTAATTCAAGGTTGGAATTTCAGGCTTCATGAATAGTAAATGGCAAACATGACCAAATCACAGATTTTGGCGAACTTTGGACGAGGATTTGGAGTACCGTAAGCGGCAGAAAAGGTACGTAAGGCTTCCCTATTCCTTCTTTGGCATGTCCTAGATGTACTAGGCTTGATTACGTGCCTCGGGGGCCATTCTAATTCTAGAAATCCGAGGTTGAATTTAGTTACTATTCATTCAAGAAATTGAATTAAATGACTTATGTTTTGTAAATAAATGTTTAAATGCTCATAACTTTGAAAACGAAAGTGAAATGACTTGAAATCTTCGAGGATAATTTAATAAGACATAGTGACCACATTTTTATGTTCGTTACCCGATTTGACCAAAGGTGGGCCCACAACACCCGAGACCTATGTATATGGTTTTATTTGTCTTATTTTCGCACGATAATTAATGAAAACTTTTGACTAATGTTTTGAGCCTGTTATAAGAATCTGGTAACTCAGATGTGGATGCTTTGATTTGACTATCCGGTTATAAACACTCCGACACGAACGATCTGATGTGAAAATTTGGATAAGTCCGTGTAAATATTCTGAAATAGAAATTCGATATAGGTATTCGTATATAAGTATTCGCCATAAGTATCCGGATATGAACGGTCCCGGTACGCATGTCCGATATGAGCTTTATGATCCGAGTATTCGATACGAGTGTCCGATATGAGTTTTCCGATCCGAATATTCTCGCTATGAGCATTCTCTCGTAAGTCTTACGTCCTCCATATACGATCCGGATCGCTTGGAAAGTCCGAAGCGTTTTCTGTATGTTAAATGCTTATAACTCTCCGATGCTAACTCGGAAGAACCCGAGACTTGTTCTGAATCTTCAGATGTTAATAAGCGTATGTATTCATTGAGTCTGATTTCATATGCATATGTTTCGCACTACTCGCTCGCGCGCGACTTAATGTATCTTTCACCGAGTCCGGGCCGGGGCATGTTATGATCTCGTGTGTACGTTACGATACGATTCCGATTCACCGAGTCCCGGCCGGACATGTTCTCGTGCGCACATCTCCGCATATATTCACCGAGTCCCTCGTACTTCATGGCGGACACGTTATCCGTATGTAATTATGATGTGATGTTATGGGGATGGTGGCCGCACGGCACATGACTATGATTCACCGAGACCCGCGAGGGCCGGGACACGTTATGGATACATGATTCGATATGCATGATTTTATCTACCGAGTCCCTTAACAAAGGGCGGACACGTTATGTACTTATGAATTTGATATGATGACTTTCTCTACCGAGTCCCTTAATAAAGGCGGGACACGTTATTTGCATATATGACATCGTATTCTCGCTTATACATGACTCTATTCACCGAGTCCCCTCATCCGAGGGCCGGACATCGTTATAGCCCGCACTTCGTACGTTCGGATGTTGCGAGACCATGGCGAGAAGTTAAGGACAAGGCTATGTCCTAAAATAATTTTAGGGTGCGAGTTGTTAGGAATATTAGCGTGGACAACGGTAGTATGGAAAATATTGAGAAAGGCTAAGGGCAAGAAGAGGAATTCGGAAAATGGGCCGTGGAAATAATGCGGAAGGTTAGGGACAAAATGGTAATATTGAGAAAAGTCGAGGGGTAAAATGGTAACTTCACAAGGTTCAAGAAAATTCTCAAGGGCCAAAAGTGTGCAAAAGAAGACACTTGGTCATCTTTGACCAAGTAAGAAAAAGAAAAGAAAAATCAAGAAAAAGGAGGAAAAGTCTAGAAAGGGAAGAAAGGGAATATGTGACCAAAATTGAGGGGCCTAAACATAAATAAGTAGAAGTGGAGGATGATATATATATATATGACTCATTAGTCATAATTTTCATGAAAAACTCTAGAGAATTTTAAGAGACAAGAAAAGAAGAAAAGAAGGAGAAAAGTCTCCTAGGCCATTCGGCCAAGGCAAGTCCATTAAGAAACCTTGGAAATTTTTCTTCAAAAATTATTCTCTACTAATTAGAGTATCCCACGACATGGAGTAGTTGTTGGAGCGAGAAAATCGTTCGTTGAAGTCATGAGAGAAGCTTAGCCGAAGAAGGATATGAAGGGAGAAGGTATGATTCAATATTCTTTACATGTTTTATGGTGATTGTGAATGTTGTAGTAGATGGAAATGGATGAAAAAAAAACATGAAAACATGTATGATGGAATAGTGGCCGTGTGTATGTGATGTATATAGGGAGTGAAGAACTACTTTATTTAGCATATTTGAATTGTTGTGTTATGGACGTTGGAACATGTTGTAATGTATTGAAATGGATGAGAAGATGAAATGAGGATGTTGATGTTGTAGCCGTGAGCATGGTTAGTGGTGAAGGAAGAACGAATTAAATTGATTTAGTGTTCTTGGTTGATTATAGTGTAGATTCTATGATGAAAATGAGTGTTTGACGATTTAAATTGAAGGTAAGTGTAGCGGACTGATTTGGAACGTTATGTGATTTAACATAGTTTCTTGTATTAATGGAAATGATAATGTGAACGTATGGAATTGTTGACGAAGTACGTGAATCTCTAAGAAAGAATTAAGTTGTTATTGCTTTTGTTGAAATTGTAAAGTAAAGGATGAAGTAGTATATTGATAGAATCGTTTTGAAAGTTATATGAATTGAATGGAATCTAATTGAATTGAATTGTTGGCATTGTTGTATTGTGGCCGAGTTCCATTTCTCGGGTTGTTATTGTTGAATTGGCCGAGCCATATTCTCGGGACCGTGTATTCTAGGGAAATGCCGCCAAAATTTCTACAGACAAAGTGTTATTTTAAAGAATCAACTTATAAATGCCTTTTAACTAAGGTTTGGTAAATGTGACCAATTTGTAGATTTTGGTGGATTTGCAACTTGGATTTAGGGAGTAGCAAGGAGCGGGAAGAGGTATGTAAGGCTTCACCCTTTCTTTTCTATGGCATGTCTTAGACGTACTAAGTCGACTACGTGTCCCGAGGACCATTCCTTTTCTCGGAATCTAAGATTGAAAATAGTTACTATTCATTCAAATAGAATTGAATTAGAAC
This sequence comes from Lycium ferocissimum, assembly GCF_029784015.1. Classification (NCBI taxonomy): domain Eukaryota; kingdom Viridiplantae; phylum Streptophyta; class Magnoliopsida; order Solanales; family Solanaceae; genus Lycium; species Lycium ferocissimum. The sequence continues at coordinate 14,991 of NW_026716010.1, forward strand.
TTGCATAAAATGTTGGAAAAACTTCTTGGACATCCGTAACTTACACAAATAGGACTCGATCACCCTAAGACCCTCCCAAGTGACGCCATGAATTGTAATATACGTAAATTTGATATGCCGCCTCATTTGACTCGAGGTGGGCCCACTATTTCGAATTCTTTCCTATTGTCCCTATCGATTTATTTTCATTCTATAGTTAAGAAAAGTTTTTGGTTATTATTTTAACTACTAAACCATAGTTGTTTTAACTAATCCCTCGATTCCAAAACATGATTTTCCTTCCTAAAAGTTTACAAATGTTTTCCCAAAATATTCGTTCTTCTCCAAAAACTAAGTTTTACAATATTGCAAGCCTTAATGACTAAGACGACGACTATGACTCTATGATGGAAAAAAAAATGATGATTCTACGATTAAAGGTTCCAAGTCTATGATTCCGGTCACGAGCCGAGAACGTTAAACTATTTCTTGAATCCTCGGCTCTACTCATGAATAGCAGGTTTTCTTTTAAAGATTCTAAGTACACGAACGATGCCCTATGATCCTATGTTATACTTTATACTTTCTCATGATATTGCCCTCCACTAATAGTCTCGCCTTATATTAGTCATTCCTTGAAGGCGAGATAAAGCGCCCATGGTTAATTCATAATAAAATCGGAGGTTACCGACCTTACGTCACTCCGATAGCGTTATAGCTTTTCCCGTTTGGCCGTACATCTTTGTTTAATTGTTTATATGATAATGTATATAATAGGATATTGATGAATGTATTTGTATATAATCGTATTTGTGTGAATGTAGTGGCAACCGTGTCCACCGATTCGGCCTGGCTTATCATCCCGACGCGGATGCCCGGGACGCGGGATTTACGGGGAGAGCCGTACGCGCGGTTCGTTCCGTGATACATATATATATATATATACACTGTGATATATTTGGGACACTGTCGGGGAGTGGGTGGGGAGAGCCGAAGTGAATTCGGCGTCGGTACTGTAAGTAAAAGTACCGTTTTCTGAAAAGCATCTGTTTTCTATGTACAAAAACAAGAAACACCGTGCTCGTAATAAGAAAAAGAAAAGCTAAGCGTGTACGGACTCCGCCGAGTTGGCACTCACACGTACAAAGTTTCGTTCCTCTATACCGTGGTACCGTCTATGCTTCCATATAGTTATTACCTCGCACGTTACCGTCTTACTACGATCTATCTCATATGTACAAGCCTTTACTATGTTATTACTATTCATGTCTTACATACTCGCATTGCCTCGTACCGAATTCTTCTTCGGCCGCGTTCATGCCACGCAAGTACACCTGCATCCGACAGGCCGTGGATAGAAGATGTTCCAACAAATTGGCAAGCTCCACTTGGCCCGGAGCGTAGTCGAGCCATAGCACACGTACAGATTTCGATGCCAGCTTAGAGACTTTGCGTACGCAGTCGTGGGTTCCGGAGTCGATTGTATCGCGACACGAGTTATATACAGCTTACATGTTTTATTTGACTTAAAAGCAACAAAAGAGTATTTCGCCTATCTATTTATGTTTACTTGTTTTAAAGTGTTTTCAAAAAAAAAATTTTTACGTAGTAAGGATCGTGGTTCGGTTTTTGCCTCCTATTACTGGGAGTCGGTGCTCCATCACACCCGATCAAGATCGGGGTGTGACGTGTACACGTCATATGAGATTCATGATTTTGGATATATGTTCGACTCCGTCCGGTATATGCGGGGCTTCGAGCCTTTTGTACGTTCTCGTACCGTTCGATGTAAGCCGCGCATTCGTACGATTTGTACGCTATGCACTTCGCCCGTATTATGATATCATCCGGCACTCCATATGTCTCCGTACTCGTCCGATATACGATATCATCCGAACACTTCCGCATGTTTGATATTCCGTCCGATATATGATCGCCCGAAAGTTCAGTACGTTCGTGCTCCGTCCGACGCGTGACATCACCGCGCGTCGTATCTTCTCCGTACTCCTTCGATTACGCGGTCTCGAGAACGCAAATTGCCAGCTTTTAGGTATTTTGATTGATGATTTATTGTTCCGTATATTTTCGCTATGACATGTGATGTATGAATTGTGTCCGGAAGGTATGTAACCGGGGTACTCCGATATATATGTATATAAGCACCGACGGTCCGTCCGTTTCGGGCTACCCTTGCTTATTTGTATCGCATGCCTTACGCACTCGCACATATTCCGCACCGACCCCCGGTCGGGTCGCGCTCATGCCGCGTGTGTACTCCTGCACTTGGTACCGGATGAGGTTACAGCGTATGTTCCACGAGGTGGCAGCCCATTTTCCCCGAGGCACCGCCGAGTCCGATCGTCTGGTTCGGATTTTGACCGGATTCAGATTAGAGACTTTACATGAAGGCTGCAGGATATGCGATGTGTCATTCGTCACGCTCCATCGCCCGATATGTTAATTTGTGATATGTATTAAATTGTGTATAATTACATGCATTTTGTCAAATTTGAAAGCTTCAT